>NC_056739.1:1988851846-1988956846 GCF_019279795.1 Protopterus annectens
CTTGGTTAAAAGAACAGAGTTTACCTGATCATGTTAAAGCAAAATTATTGGATGCTGCATTACAGCATGATACTTTGTTTGGTGTTAAGGCAGAAGAGGTGTTAAAGAAAATGGAGGATAAAGCAAAATCAATGCAGACAGTAAAAGATTTCTTACAGGTTCAGCCACTTAGATTTAGCAAGAACTGGCCTTCTAAAAATTGGTCCTTTCCAGTGTCACACAGGCCACAAAGAGGCAGATACAGACGCCCAAGAAGCAGATCTCAGCCCCAAGGCTCATACAGACCTAAACAGTGGGGTGCTACAGCCCCCAAAGGAGGGGAAGACAAATCACAACCTTATAGGAAACAGTCCCAATGACTTTCCTCTACAAATGCCAAGCACTTTTCTTTTGACAGCACCCTTAGGGGGAAAACTAGCACTTTTCTCACAAAATTGGCACATTATGACCCAGGACAAATGGGTACTGAATATTGTTTCTCAGGGTTACGGGTTCCACTTTCACACCCTACCAAGGTCTAAAGGTATGCCAGACCTGCCACACAATCAATGGGCAGAGGCACAAATACAAATTCCTGCTCTCATGGACATGAGGGCTATTCAGAAAGTACCACAGCAAGAGCAGGGGCAAGGATTTTACTCAAGACTTTTCTTGGTACCCAGAAAGGACAAAGCCTGGAGACCAGTACTGGACCTGTCTATTCTAAATACCTTCCTGGACGTTCCGAAATTGAAAATGTTGACACTGCAGCAACGTCTACTCATGCTGGGCAAGAAGGCTTGGCTAGTTACTTTGGACCTCAAAGAGGCATACCTGCATGTCCCAATCAGACAATCTTGCAGAAGATACCTCAGATTCATAGCTGGCTCAATGCATTACCAGTTCTCTGCACTGCCCTTTGGCTTATCTACTGTGCCCAGGGTCTTCACAAAATGCCTGGCACCAGTAATTGCATTTTGCAGACAAAAAGGAATTCAAATATATCCCTACTTGGATGACTGCCTTATTCAAGCAGAGAGCAGGGACATTCTACTAAAGCATCTGGCGTTTGTAAAAAGATTACTAATTTGCCTAGGGTACACAGCAAATGAAAGGAAATCAAAACTAGTGCCCTCTCAAGAGATAATACTCCTGGGTGCAAGCTTAAATACAACTGCCCAGATGGCTTATCTCATGCCAGACAAGCAAAGGAAACTGACTCATTACTTTCAAATGATGGCAACAAAAACCCAGCTACCTGCAAGAAACAGTCTGCAGGCTTTGGGCTTCATGGCATCCTGCATCCTGCTAATTCCATATGCAAGACTGCATATGAGGAAGCTACAATGGTATCTAAAAAGTGTTTGGACTCAACATTGCCGCAGCCTGGAAACAATAATAACTCTCATTCCCTGCCTGCAACAGGAGTTTCAATGGTGGGCACTGGCCTGTCACCACAACAAGGGACAGCCTTTCACTTTACCCACAGCCAGGCAGACACTAACAACAGATGCATCGGATTATGCCTGGGGGGCACACATGGCAGGAAAATGTATTCAGGGCATGTGGCACGTGGACCAAATGCATCTTCATATCAATCAAAAAGAGATGCTAGCTGTACAGAATGCCCTGACAGCCTTCAAGGATCTACTACATCCAGGACAACTATTGCTAAAGACGGACAATACTACAGTTATGTGGTACATAAACAAGCAAGGAGGCACACATTCCTACTCCCTCTGCAGGCAAGCCATGACTTTGTGGAACACAGCACTGACCTATCAAATACATCTGCAGGCACAATTCCTGCCAGGAAAGAAAAATACTCTGGCAGACGAACTAAGCAGAAACCTCATGGACCCTTATGAGTGGAAACTAGATACACACGTCTTCAGCATGATAACAAGGAAATGGGGATGCCCAGACATAGATCTATTTGCCTCCCCTCTCAGCTGCCAACTACAAAGATTCTGCACAAGGACTTATCACTCACAAGCATGGAAAGTGGATGCTCTGTCATTCAGCTGGAAAACCCTAACAGTTTATGCCTTTCCACCACTGCCTCTCCTCCCAAAGGTACTCCTAAAAGTCAGACAAGAGAAGCCAAAAATGATTCTGATTGCCCCAGACTGGCCACACCAGCACTGGTACCCAATCCTAAAGAGCTTGTTTCTAGGCCCAGCCTGGACTTTACCTCAAATTCCTCATCTTCTGACTCAACAAAACAATCAGATCCTGCACAGCCAACTCAGAACTTTAAATCTGGCTACATGGCAAATAATATAGCCACTCAGAACACACCTCTCTCTAAAGCTGTTATGGATGTCATTTTGGAAGCCAGGTGGCCCAGCACCAGGAAATCTTATGCAGAAAAATGGAAGAGATTCTGTGCTTGGAACCAGGCACAAGGACTTGAACCACTTGTAACAAATATTCCTCAGATTTTACAATACCTAACTGAGATGCTGGACAAAGGCCTATCCTTCTCATCAATTAAGATCCATGCCTCTGCCATTTCAGCTGATTACAATATGGAACCCCCTATTTTCTCACATCCACTGCTAAGACAGTACCTCAGAGGGGCAAAAAACATAAGACCCCCAAGGAGAGCACCGATACCTACATGGGACCTCAACTTTGTCTTGGAAAAGCTCACACTGCCTCCTTTTGAGCCAGCCAATACAGTTGACATAAAATTCTTAGCATGGAAAACTGCTCTGCTCCTAGCAATAACTTCAGCAAGAAGAGTCTCAGAGTTACAGGCATTAATGGCAGTGGAACCTTTTATCATTTTTCATCCGGGCAGGGTTTCTCTAAGGACAAACCCAACATTTATGCCAAAGGTAGTGTCCAGAGTGGCTCTTAACCAAACTATTAATTTGCCAACATTTTATCCAAATCACCAGAATAAAGGGGAGAGACTTCTGCACTCTTTGGACATACACAGGCAGCTATGCTTCTACTTGGACAAAACAAAAGCTTTCAGAAAAACTGAGCAACTGTTTGTAGCATATGCTGCAGGATCACAAAGAAAGGCTATTTCAAAGCAGACTATTTCAAAATGGATAGGACACTGCATTCGTTTCTGCTATGCACAGCATGGCAAATCAGTGCCTAAGAATATTAGGCCACATTCTACCAGGGCAGCAGCCACTTCAGCAGCCTTTCTCAGAGGAGTACCAACCAAGGAAATTTTGGAGGCTGCAACTTGGAGTTCAGTGCACACTTTTACCAAGCATTATCACTTACCTCTTTACTCTAAATCCAGAGCAGGCTTTGCCACTGCAGTTCTGCAGGGCCTCATAGCCACTCCTAATCCTATTTAGACCCAGCCGCCCTACCTCAGCTTTGGGATTCAACCCAAGTGTAATGACTGCAACAGTGAAACACGATGAACATAGTACAGTTGTGTACCTACCATAAATGTAGATGTTCGAGTGTATTCACTGTTGCAGTCCAGGTTACCCACCCACCATCCCCCTTTCTTTGCGGGGACTTATCTATACTTCTCTATCCTATACAACCTATGTGGTGTATTTGCTTGTAGATGAAGGTATTGTTTATTTTAGTGTATATTTTTATAAGCAATATGTATTGCCTACCTTCATGGGGGCACCTGACATCTGGGGCAAGAAAAAATGAAGAAAATGGCGTCGGCTGCATCTTATATACCCCTGGCGCACTGACGTCAGGGAAGAGGCGACAGCAACCTACGCCAGACCAGGACTTTGGAATTCAGGCCGACTGCACGTATCCTGCCAGCAGGATAACCCAAGTGTAATGACTGCAACAGTGAATACACTCGAGCATCTACATTTATGGTAGGTACACAACTGTACTTTTCTGCCCATGTACTATTTATGGAAGGTTCCCAGTGTTCAAACATTTTCCTGCCTCTTTCTTTTCTGAGTCATTTAAGGTGTTTTTTTTTTTCTTTTAACTTGTTTAATTAAAACCATGGAACATGAGAGGATTTCTTTATTTATTTGCATTTTGTTTAATGGGGTAGAGCACTGATCATAAAGTGATCAGTGCAGGCTCAGCCTGTGTTACATGCAAAACAATAACAGCAAAAATGCTTCAAATATTCATCAAGGACAGATCATGCTTACTCAACCTGGTGGACTTTATTGAAAAGTTTGGATGAATGTAAAACAGTACACACCTCAAACCTTGACCTAGCCAAAGCTTTTCTGGCACTCCCCCACTCAGGCATAGTAGAAAAGCTAAGTGAACTAGAAAAAGCCCCTGTGTCACCCATTGGATTGGCAGCTGGCTCACAGTTGAGACACAGGAAATTAAAATAGGAGAAGTTACCTCCACAAGGAGACCAGTCATCGGTGGAATCCCCCAAGGTTCAGTGCTGGGACCTCTCCTGTTTGGCATCTACTTCTCTGAAAGAAAAAATAATACCAAAGGGTTTTGGCTGTCTGAGTTTACAAATGACTGCAAGCTGCAAACAGTCATTGAGTACCCAAATGCTTTAGCCATCCTGCAGGAAGGTTTGTCACAAATGAATAACTGGTGCTAGATTCATGGACTGAAACTAAATGCCAAAAAAATGTATTATTGTATGCTTTGGGAAGTCATCTATCCCGCAGAACTACCACATTGACAATTCGACCCTAAGAGTTGACCCACTTGTTTGGGATTTGTGAATTTGTGTGGACGGTGGCCTAGCTTTCAACTAGCATATTTTGTCATAAGAAAGTCCTTCTGTGTAACACAGCTTATAAACAAATGGATTTTGTCTAGAGCTAGGGATGTCACTGTTCTCATTTACTCAGTCCTCATTAAGTCAGGAATTGAGAATAATGCCCCCTTTGGCATGGGTCTTTCCTGGCACATGAAACAACTGGAACACCTGCAGAGTTCTTATTAAAAGGATAGATACAAGGTTAAGTAATATGTCCTATATGGACATATACAGACAGCTAAGATGTGACCTGTGACTTGCATACAAGGCATCCTCTGACCCATTATTAATGGATTTACTGCACATAAGCAAGTCAGATGGCATCAGAAACACCCTTTCTGCAACATCAGCAGAATCCTTTTGAGGGATAGTTTATCTCACAGTGCATACGAGTATTCCGGAACAGCCTTCCCATCCACATAAAACAAAGCTTATCCTTGTCCATATTCAACCAAAACTTGAGTCTGTAGATGGGAAATAGAAAACTTACCCCCAGACTGTCTCTTGTACTAGTAATGGACAGCGGCAGCAACTAAACACATTATGCGTTGCTATCTACGATATGATCCCAGTTATTCTCACTAGGGGTAATATATAATTATCAACCATGGGATAAGTAACAGGATAGGTTAATTGAAGTACCAAAAGGGAGATTGGCTAGGCTTAAAATGGCCACAAGAGCAGCCAGCCTAATATGTACATATGAACATATACGTAAAACAGTTATAGGTAAAGAAAGCCAGCAAAACTGTGAGCGTGCAAATAGAGATGGTATGTACATATTTACAAAAAATGCAGAATCACACAAATTACAGTGAAAAACTGAGATGACAAAGGAGTAAGATGAGAAGAGTAAAACTCAGATGTTTTAGTGAATTATATGGTATATACCCACAAAGAACATACATTTTTTGAATCAGTCAAAAAACTACTTATGTAAAGCCTTTAGTAGAAAATGGACAAAGCAGTATGTACAGATATGAAAATATATGTTATTGAGATAAATTAGGAGAAAATTATAAAAGTACTGTCGTGCCAAGAATTATTAGGGGGCAGAACATGAAGTAATCAGTATGCAGTTTCACCCACAGGAATGCAAAGTGAGTAAGTGCTTCATTCAAGAGAGTGCCAGAAAAATAATTCAGTCATGGATTAGAAGCAGTAGTTCTACCTACAATGTAATCTTGGAATTCTAAAACATAGGGTTTACTAGTGCTTACCCATGTGATGAGATACTTCTAGAAGATGTAAGAATAATAAGTTAAGGTTTGCCACAGAATTTATTTTCAGCACTTTTTAGGGGTTTCGGTATAAGAATTCTGTGTTTTGGAATTCTCCTACTTGAAACCATCCTTTGCTCATTACAGTGTGTACAGACACATTATAATCCCCCTTAATGAGGGCATCATTAGAGATGTGTGCATTGTCCTAAAATAGGAATATTTCTTTACACTAGGAATAAACATAGAGTTAAGATATTCAGCCTTGCTGAATGTTTGATTACAGGCACTGGAATTTTACAACTGAGAAGTACAACCTGTCTGATGGCAGGAATAAAGTTAAAACAGCAAGCGTAGTGAATGTGATACACTTAAAGAAAGGATTTAGGCTACTGTTCAGAAAGGATTATCACTTGCAGAAAACCTTAACAGTAACAGTTTCCTCCTCACAGTAACCTTTTTGATCCGTAGACTGGTTTACTGCTGAGGTTTGCTGCTGATAAAAGCCTCAGTATGGAGGGCGGTCGTGCTGGTAGAGCTGCAAGCTTGTAAAGCAGTTTGCGGAAGTAGCTAATGCTAATTAGCCATGTGCTGTACCCTGGAAATGCAAGTGGCTTGATGTATGCTGCAGGGTGATTCAAAGAATTGCTCAGCACCTTAAAAATATCACTGTTGGAGAAAAAAGTGAACACCATTGAAAGACATCTGTCACCTATTCATTCCTGTGGAAGCAGTCATGGCGCAGGGAAATTCAGGGGAAATGTGTGACTGGCGTATGTTAGTGTGTGTATCTTTAGTGCCCAAGTGGTTGCACTAGGGTCGTTATTGTGGGAATCAATGGTGTGGATGTTTGTGTGTGCTTTTGGAACATGTGTGATGGTGAATGGATGAGTGTTTCTGTAAGTATGATCAGCTGTTGGAGGTCATATATGTTGTTGGGAGTGTGTGTGTGTATATGTCTGGGATGGTGTTTTGTGTGTGTGTGTGAGTGTGTGTGTGTGTGTGTGTGTGTGTGTGTGTGTGTGTGTGTGTACAGAGGGTGCCTTTGTCAATGCTATGACTGGGTTGCTAGGGAGAAGACTACCACTGTTAGGTCTGACAGCACTAGTGTTAAACAAAGACAATTCAGAAATATGCTAATGAGCCAGTAATGAGGACTTTCTCATTGTTGTCATAGCTGTCTCTGAATTGCATTTTCTCACCACCACATATGTTGAAGTACCTGTGGTTGGTGATTTATGTGAGCAGTGAGAATCTTCAGGGTTAGTTTTATGAGATGAATGCAAAGAGTGGATACTGTAGTTTAATTTTGTACTGTATTTATGTCTACTTAGCTAAATCAAGTAATATAAAAGATATACGTCTGTATCATTGATATACATATGTGTGCAGAGGCAGCTAGCACATTATGCCTAACTTGATTCCTTTCTAGAATCACTTGTATGAATTTGCTTTCTTCAGCTTATAGCTTATATTAAGAAATATTTTAAAAACATTCAGTACCATATACTTTTAGTATATTTTTACAAAAAGAACACTTAAGGTAAAACGGTGAACTTAGTAACAAATGTCCAACAACTGTTGAAACATGAATATAACACATGAATAACTGAAGAGCAAGTTTTGTAGTAACAGTTGAACATCACTAAATATGGACTGTGTCATTTAAATTTACATAAAGTAAACACATAAGCAAAATACAGATTGATAGCAATTTTTATCTAATAAATTGCCTCTGCTTCAGGTGTGAAATAATATTATACAGTTATCACCTGGAACAGCTAAGAAGTTTCATTCTGGAAACTTTATGAAGTATATTGTATTTTGTTAAGAACTGAACAAATTCCAAACATTAAGATTTTACATATAAAAATAAATGCATTATAAACTGCAGTTACTGCTGACATTAACAACTTCAGCTTATTTTGATATTTTTAACATCTTGAAGAGAAATTCAGCACAACACGTGAAATAAAAGTCTACAACTTTGAACATAATTAAAATTTTGAACAGTAGGCCATCCTATCCTTTAGAGGGTTATTAACATTTGCAAACCCATGAAAGCCCAGATGTTTCTCTATCAGTGAAGGACAGTTATTAAATCTTGTCTGACTGTATCTGTTACTGTCATTAGTATCTGTGCTGAACGGCAAAACATTTAACATGAAGAATTATGTAGTCAGTAGCCTAGATATCACTGATGATAAATGTGGTGACATTTGTGACATGTGTCAGTGACACATAAATATTTAGACCACTATATTTCAAATGATGAGTGGGTTGAAGCAAGTATTTTAAACTGCTGTGTTAAAATACAGTCCTGATGGTGAGCCTTCTGAAACAAAACAAAATAAGAAAGGATAAAGGAATTAAGCGGTGAATGAGAAAATGTAAACAAAGGGACTTTTAACTGTCGTCATTTCTGTCTTTTAGTGTCAGTGTTAAATGATAAAAGAGTACTTAGTGAGAAATACCTGTGTCTAGGTGAGTGGCCTATCTGTGACTCAGGAGTGAGATAGGCAAGAACCGAGTACTTTGTGTCAACTTTTGCTTATGTGTATGTACTAAATTTCATTGTAATTTGCTTTCTATAGCGTAATTGATTCTAATAATCTTAGACATTATCACAATGTAGCGAGAGCTCCCTGATCATGCTAAAAAAAATGGACAAATTACATCGGGTTTAGCACTGCCATAGAGTGAGACCCATTGCTAAAGTCAGGTTTTTCACTAAAAGCAGACAGCACTGACCAGTAAACAGTAGTAGCATGTAGAAATGGCTTTGTTTCAAATCCCGTTTCTACCTGCTGTTTACTAAACTACACAGGGCATTTTGAATTAAGCAGCTTCCCTTACACAGTGAATATGTAAGGACATTAACCACTCCCCAATTGCTTCCTGTCTTTCAAAGCTGTCACAACACATAGCATTTTTTTTCCTTTTACCTTACTTTTGACTAATATGTAGTACCTGGAAAGATAAATCTCCATGCACTACAAAGAATTATGACTCAGTCTTTGCTCTTGAGGTGAATCTCATGGCATCCATGTCTCAAACACATAATAAGTGAGTTACGATTGGTGACCTGATCATAATTCTTTGTATACTGACTACATGTTTTAATTTGTATTTATTTTATTTGCTAAACTAGGAGCCATGACCCAGGAATGTAATGCATGTACATATAGAAATTAGTGCAAGAACCTACTGGTATCTTATAGTATCCAAATACAGAATCAAACACTGAAACAGCTAAGCAGTATTTAATATAACCTTAGCATTGTTTTTCTGAATAGAAAGTGAACAATGACCAGAAGAAACATAAGGTGGCTAACGCATCATTTCAACACATCATCTGTGTTTTTTTTTTAAATGGTGTTTGTTGCCTTATACCAGATTGCTTATTTGGAGTTAAGGTGTCACTAGGGGAATAGTTGTATGTTTGGATATGTGGAGGAATAGAATCTTTGAACAATGCTGTAGGTCAGGGAAGTAAGTAAGCAGTTGCAGCTAGAAATGCCATTTCAAAGTGTTGTTGTCACTGGTTGGGATGTCTTTGCTAGGTTAGATACATCTGTATTGCGGTACAGAAAGATAAAGTTAGAACACAGAGAAAGAGTTAAGGGCAATGAAAAAAGTGTGTTATTGAGAAAGTAAGAGTGGCACAGTAGCCCAGGGTAAATAACTCCTAACTCAATTAGAAGGCTCAGATGGTGGAATTTTCAACCACTGGTATCATCCGTACCTCTGTCTTGAGAAAAAGTGGTGTTGTCAGTGTAGATATTATGATAAAGTTCTACAGACACATTTAGGAGCACTTGTAATGCGTGTATACTTATAAGGGAAGCCAGTGTTAGACTTAGAAATGTGTGTTGCTTTACAGATGCTGTCTCTGCATTTTATGGGAGGAAGGTAGAAAATCTTATAGCTTGTTCTCAATAGAGTGGAAACTTTTTTTGCATTATGTTTACATACTGTGCAAAGCAAGAGTTGACCCAAACCACAGCTCGAAGTGCTTGAGTGATTTACAGTTTTAGTTTCTGCATTCATTACAACACACCATTTTTACCTGTTTGGTACCTGCTATAGGTTTACATGGGGCTTTTTGATGTGAAGAAATTTTTATTTGAATCACATCTTGGTAGTGTTTAATTAATTACTTAGGGCATGACAACTGGTGATTTTGGAGTGGGCAGTTTTGAGTGGGTAATGATACCTTTATAATATTAGTGAGTAAGGCCGCAATCACCTGCCTTCAGGCGTTTACCTGGTGGTACTACCAGGAGTAGATATTTTATGCCTACAGATTGCTCTATGGAAAGAAATATATGAGGATTTGACACTGGGACATTTAGAAGAGGAAAACTACGAAGAAGTGAGAGCATTGCCTGTTTAATGACAGGTAATTTTCTTTCTTCTTCTTCCTTCACCATTATTGTTGCGTAGCATGTATTTTGTGTTGTTATTTAGTTTTGTACGTTTTTTATTCACTTTACCACGTGTCCTGGTCATCAGTGAAGTGGTCTTGGAGAATTTCACCTAATGGTTACAAAAGGGTTCTCTTCATTTACATATAATCTACTTCACTGTGTTCTTTGTATTTGGCTGTTTGTACATGTTGCAAGATTGTGTTTTAAGTCAAAGGTAGTGTTTTATGATTTCTCTAAGACCATAATGCTTTGGGTTACATTAACATTGGATTGAGAGTAATAAATTAAGGGGGCAGGACAAATAGGAGCTCGTCCATGTGCACAGAAGCATTGTTTCTCTGAGCACAGTTGTGGTGATCCTTTATGTACTGAAAGGAAACAGTTTTGTATAGTTTATATGAGGTGATGTGCTTTGTGCTTTGAGAAGTAGGGAATCGGGGTGATATAAAAGACCCATGGTAAAAAAACGTATTTGTGTAAAGCACAGTTGTTGTAAGCATGTTTTACTGTGTTAGTACTGTGGTTATTGCAGATAGGGAAGGAGAAAGCAAAATAAAATGACTTTATACGGAAATATTCATAATATAAATGTGTGATTTTGTGCATGTATAGTCTGAGATGGAATCTAAGGCATTTAAGGCTGTGCTTAAAATAAAAATAGAAATAAAACAGGAAAAATGTTCTCTTTCTTAAACAGCATACATCTTGTATAACACAAGTTTAAACACCACCTTAAATTTGACAAATAAAAGATAAAAAGAAGAAATCAAGAATCAGTCACCCCCAGATTTCTCTTTAATAGTCACTGAATGTCACAGCCAGTGTCACTGAATTATATAGCCATGCTTTGCTGTGATTCTGCATTCATATTTTTCCTAAAAGTAAAGATGGAAGTCATAGCAGGATTTCTTTTGAACCATGTTTGGTTGAAAAGGTAGATAAAATGACAGGTGAGTGTGAAGGGACCTACTGCACTAGTCCACAAAACTGAACATTGTAAGAAAAGGGGCATTTGGAAAGGCATAACTACTGAACCAGAACAGCTAAATCAGTTTGAACTTTTCATTGTGAAAGTGGTGTTTGGCTTGTAATGTTAGTTAAAATGACAGGACATGGGTGGCTTACAGAGTTGCATGGCATAAAAAATTGACTTTTGCAAAGACGTAACTACTAATGACACAGACTAGGTCAGTAGAAAGTTATGGCTTCCCAGCACCTTCATTGTAGTGATGAGTCTTCAGGAAGTAATTCATGGAATTATGAATTCTGCTTTGCTTTGGCTACCTGCATAGTGCTTACATTAAAGAACCAGAATTACACTATTCTTTTTTGTATCATTTACATTTTGCTTCTTTTCCTTAAGTGTTTGTTTACTGTACGAAGGCTAGGAATTCTACGGTAGATGCTTAAACTTTGATATTTTATAGTAGTGGAGGTTTGTTGGAGTCACGGATCCAAAGTTAAATTCTGATGTCTAAGATAAGTACGATTTAATTCAAGACCAGGTTATTTATTTACTTACTTACTTACTTACTTATATTTGGCAACTGAGTGTCGATCTGGGAAGTCCTATTTTCAAGGAGTCCTAGGGAGATGACTCTAAATAAACATCCAGAGACCAAAATACAATGAAAAACAAACCTATGCATAATTGTAATATACGATTATGAGTATACAAGAATGGCAGGATGCGGAAAAAAATACTATCTGTATACATGTATGGTTTTGTGTGTGTGTGTGTGTGTGTGTGTGTGTGTGTGTGTGTGTGCAAATAACTGATCAGTACTGTAGTAGGTATATGACATTTGTTTTTCATTGTATTTTGGTCTCCAAATGTTTATTTGGAGTTATCTCCCTAGGACTCTTTGAGTGGGAGGTTGGCATAATGGTTAAGGTGTTTACCTTGCAGACACAAGGTGCAGGGTTTGATTCTCACATGGGGTAACTGGCTAGGCTTAAAATGGCCCACAAGGTCAATTAGCCTAGTACTAATCTATGAACCTATGTTGGAAATGAAATGTTACAGCACAATGATTTTTAAATGGGCTGTTGATTTTTTTTCAGTATGAAAATGGGTGGGATTTATATTGCTTATTTTAAGATATGCCAATAGATATGTAAGACGTTGGGTAATTTAACTTATTGGCAGTGGTAGGGTTTGTGAGTATGAGCCTGTAAGTGTATTTACAGTGCAATTATGATGCATAATATAAAAAAAATGTTCTCAAGACAGGTGGCTGTAGCATGTAGTAAGGCATGGTTTGCTGCCAGTAAAGTGGCTAAAAGATGCTATGTGAGATGTGTGCTTGAAGCACAAATGGGACACTGCGCCTCAATGAATTGTGGTGTTTGGATCAAAGCTCAATATGCTCCTATCAGAAATAGATCAGTATACCTAACTGAATTTAATTATAAGAGTTATGTAATAAAAGGGTAAAAAAGGGAAAAGATGCCCTGCCAACAGAAAGCATTCACCAACTGCAATATACAAACAGAAGAGTTCTAAAACTTCAAGGTGTTGTCATGACAACAGAATATTGGAAGTAAACACAAATAAATTGTATTTAAGCTGCAGCTTACAGCAACAAATAAAGGTTAAACAACAATTTGAGCATAGCAATAAAGAAATAAATACATAGAGAAATCTGTAGGCTTGAATATAAAAGTCAAAGGGCGGAAAATCTGTTAATGTTGTATGCTAAGAGGTGACCTGTGAATGGCATACAAGGCATCCTCAGACCCAATACAGATGGATTTACTTCACATCACCAAGTCAAATGGCATCAGAAATACTCTAAGGATCTAAACCTCTTCTGCAACAACAATAGAATGGTTTGCATGGACAGGTTTATCTTGCAGAGGATACTGCTGCTCCGGCACAGACTCCCCATCCATATAAAACAAAGTTCATCTCTGTCCATATTCAAAAACAAATTGCATTTATAGATGGGAAACAAAAAATTTACACTGGACTGCCCCTGTAGTATTAATGGGTAAATTCAATTCCTAAATGTTTTATCCCATGCATGGGCCAACTCAAACTATCTATGGTATGATCCCAGTTATTATCATTAGGGATAATATGTAATTAATGGCCTCTAGATGGGTAAGGCCAATCTGTAACCAAATGGGCTAAGTTAATTCAAGCACAAAAAAAATGAAATTGGCTAATTTCAAAATGTCCTGCTAAGGCAGCTAGCCTGTTATTTGTCTTTGAACCCATGAGAACCATAAATCTTTTTAAAAAGTATATAACATAACCAGACAGAATTAGTAGAATGAAAAAACAAAAGTTCAAGAAATAACTGCAGAATATAATACAACCTATAGGAATATATTGTCTCTGATGACAAGCAAGAAGAAAATAAATCACCTCACTTATTACACAGGTCAGTCTGTGAAATAAATTCCATTAAATAAATGCTCCTTTCTTCCTTCTTCAGTAGACCATGAGCTAATAACTGTAAAGTCTTTAAATTACTAAAGACCTAAAGTTATAAAAGAATGATATGAGATGTTCCCCTAAAGTGTGGAAGGAACAGTACCAGAATACTACCCAGTATAACAAATATAGCAATGAGAAGGATGTTGGAACAAGCTGGCGAGATCACCAATATCAAACCCCAGTCAGGTTCATTACCAGTTGGTGGCAGAGGCTCCAATTATGCTGAAAAATACTGCAGCAGCAGTAGCTTGAGGTTGAAGAGAAAAGCTGACCAGGTGACAAATATGACTGATGGCAGGGACTCCACTAACAGCCACAAACATGAATGAAAATAGATGAAGTCAGAGGCTTCACTTCACTAAAGTGAAATGGCAACCAGGAGTGCCCTTTAACACAAAACTTTATATTTAAAACAGAGTTCCATAACATTCCAAGGCACTCCAGTCCACTGAAGCCAAAGAAATACCAAGAGCAATAAACGGTACTCCTGCAGGTCCACTGGTTATGGAGACAAGCTGACAAGATCTTTAGGATAAAATATGACCAATGTCTGGTATCCAGAAATTATTTTCAGACAGATGTCACCACATCAAGGCAAACATAGCAACAGCCAAAATGCCCAATGTCACAGAACTTTAATGTCAGAGATTTGAAATGAAAGTAAAAGACATTAAACAAGCAGCAATTTAAACTGACCATTTAATTGTTTATTGTTTATTCATTCATATAATCAAAAGTGATGTTAATTCAGGTCCAGCCATTCTTTTATTTTTGTTTAACACCTTTATTGAATTAGCCCTTGTGACATAGGCACATTTACATTTATAGAAAAGTAATCAAACTCTATTAACAAATTAACGTTAACATTAATAAACATTATACTTCACATATATTGCTATATATCATATAACTTAAGCAATGTTACATAAATTATTCAATCCCTGCCCCTTTTTTAAATAAGAAACATCGTTATTAAACCATCATTTACAACATAAACATTCATACATTTATATAAATAAAAACAAACCACACAGACACAATCCAGGTTGCAAGCATTTTACATCACAAACCATACCGACACACTCCCAGATGCAAACATTATACATCACTTATAATCTACCCAATCATTTTCAGTCAAACATTACATAGCTCATTTAAGTCCTGCCTTCTTTTAAACCTCATTCCTCCCCTTTATATGTTGTTCCCACAGTTATAATTTTTTCCTATTTAGTTTGCTCCTACCCTTTTCTAAATATCTCAGTTCCAGTTGTTTTATCTCTGTTAATAGATTCACTACTCCTAATATAGCTGGTTTAGATTTTGATTTCCATTTTCTAGTAATTCCTTTTTTGGCAACCACCATAATTAGACACTGCAAGGCTTTACAGTCTAGGCAATTCCAATTCTGTATCATAGCTCTGAAAAAGCTTCAGCTTCGTCACATCAGTATTTTTGATTAGGTCCAGTCTTTCTTAATAAGAGTTAAAAATATAATAATTGTTGACAACCACAGTACTTAAGAGTGAATATATAAGAGGCAAGGGGAAAAGAGCAGTACTCATTTAACATTGCTGTTGTACAGTGGCAACTGCCTGACCAAATAAGATGATAATCGATTGATATCCTAGTATGTCAGTAACTGTTTTCGTCTCTTCTTATAGGTTCATAGGTTCATAGATTAGTACTAGGCTAACTGCCCTTGCGAGCCATTTTAAGCCTAGCCAATTATCCCCTGTGAGATTAAAACCCTATACCTTGTGTTTATAAAGCAAACACCTTAACCATTAGGCCACCCTTCCTCAGTACTTTTTACAGTGTGGTGGTATGACTGTGACATTGCATAAGAGGAAGGAAGAAAGAAAGAAGAGAATGACTTGGCATTTTATTCTGTTGCTCACTAGCAGGTAATTTTTAATATCATTGTTAGAAAGTGATGTCTTTGGACCCTATATTTAGTTATTTTGTCCAGTCAGTCCAAAACCCCAGTCATCCTTCTTTTGCGGCAGACCACCTCAGTGGCTACTTGCCTGCTTATGAACGCAAAAATCTGAGCATTAAATGTGCTTTAACTTGAAGGTAGATTTTAGAAATGGAATAATGTCATCAGGACATCTGTTCTGTTATCGAGCAAGGAACTGCTAAATATCTAAACTGCAGAGAGAAAATGGAGAGCATCCCTCCCCTACCATATGGTACATGTCTTGCATTAATTATTGAGTCTAGCTTCAGTTCTGAAAGAGAACGCGGTCTTCAGTAACAGTCCACTCCATAAATTTATGTGAAGGACATGAAATTAGAGCAAGTCATATAAGTGGCAGGTGAAATCAATGCGTGCAGTCAGGGTAAATTAGTAGAACCACCAAGGACGGCTGATTACAGTAAGGAGAGAGAAGGCATAACACATATTCATTAATTTAGGTAAAGACATATGTTGTCAGTAATGGAGAACAAAGAACTATGTGTAAGTCACAAACGAGAATGCAGATGCTTGTTTCGCTTATGGTACTAATAATAACAGTATTTTTAAGTTTTCTTTTTCTTTACTACTGTTATTAAAGCAATGAACATGTTGGACAGACACAAACTACATGTAACTAATAACAGTATCCAAATATGCTGTGCTTTAATAATGATAGCAAATGTTCTTCATACTGATCACTGCTGCAGTAGCCTTAGCAAGTTCATTGTGGTCACTCTCTCCTGGCCCAGATAACAGTGGTCCTGCCTTCTTTTAAAAATGGCTGGGGGCAAGTACCACAAGCTTCCTCACAGACTGGATCTACTCGTACAAGAACAGGGGTGTTTAATACACCTTGACATCAGTCATCTTCATTTGACTGCCTGGGTGAAAGGGTCTTAATTCCTTTAGGTTCCTGTTTTCTGAGGACATGCAGCAGGTATTAGTGGAGGCAAGAAAGCCTGTTACTAGAAAATCATATATTGGCAAATGAAAAAGGTTTTCTTGTTGTGCCAGCAACAATATACACAATACCCATTCAGGGCTAGCTGTTCTCTGGTTTTACAATAATTGTGTGATTGTCCTATGGCCTGTCTTATTCCTCTGTCAAGGTTCATTTATTGGTCATTTCAGCATTTCTGCCCATGAATACTCTTCATTCAGAATTTCTCATGCCAAAATGTTTTTGAAAGGGATTTTATTTAAGAGGTCTTAAAGCAAAGTGACTTCTCCTTGGTATCTTAATTTTGTGTTAAAGAAGCAAACACTTGCTCCATTTGAACCAGATAATCTGGCTGACTTGAGGTTCTTAACACGGAAAACAGTTTTATTGATTGCTCTGACCTCTGCAAGAAGAGTATCTGAGTTCCAAGCTCTTAAGGAGAAACCCTGTCTCATTTTCCTCAAGTATAGGGTTTAATTGAGAACTAATGTGTTTTATGCCTAAAGTGGTATCCAAATTTACTTTAAGCCAAACTATCCATCTCCCCATTTTCTTTACTGATCTTAAAAATGAGGGAGAAAGGATACTTCATATTTTGGATAGCCATTGACAACTCCTGTACTATCTTGAGAGAAGTATTTTTTTCAGATCTTTGCATCTGCTGTTCTTTTCTTGTGACGGTAAGAGAAGTGACAACATGTGTCAATACATACTGTTTCCAAATGGTTGCCTAAGGCAATATTTTATACTCACTACAACAAAATTTTCCAGGCAGGGTAAGGGTTCCACTCTGCCAGGGCCTTGGCTTTACCTATGGCTTTTTGAAAAGGGTTGGATTCTAGAAGTATTCTAGAAGTACCAACTTTATCCTCTGTAAATACTTTTACAAAACACTTTAAGCTTGATTCCTTTTCTAGATCTAGATCACACTTTGCAAGGACCATTCTCCAGGGGCTTCTAGATTCTTCTCCTTCTATCTTCCAAATGTATTAAGCTATGTTAGTCTACCCATATAGCTAAGACTGCTGCAGCAGTGATCAATATGATGAACATATTAAAAAAACAGCAAACATTCATATATCGTCAGTAGACAAGGATCCTTGTTTGAATGAACGCATTAGTATCAAATGTTTCCTTATGGCTCAGAGACTTTAAATGTTAAATCTGAATTTAATGTTTAAACAGTTTAATTTTATTTTTATTTATTTTTGTTTTCAAAATTCATATCATGAGTTTATAGCATTAAAAATATACATATTTATACATTTGTAAAACATACATATTTATTGTTTATATATATTTACATTTTTGTGTTGTGACACTAGTTTAAAATATGTTGTACCTTTAAAACATGCTGGATTTTTGAAAAGCAAACATTTTTAATTGTATTACTATAAGTTGTTTTTTAATGGCTAATACCAATCATGTGACAATAATGTATTGTATTTGAGGGAAGGAAGATGGCTTGAATTTTTCTGAAGAAGTTCTTAGCATTAAAATGAACGAAAGCACTTAAAAATAGTTATAGAGTCAGTCATTTCATTCCACTATATGAACTTTTGCTGTTTTTTAGTTGGTTATGTTTTTTTTTTTTTACGTTCAAGTTCCACTTTCAGTTCTTTATGACGAACATACTGCAGTTGTGTAAGTAAACTTATAACAGCAGATTTTCGAATGACCACTGCTAAACTAGCCACTTCCTCCCTTCCTCCACCCCCTTATTATTTATTTATTTATTTTTTGGTATGTTGTTTATTCTAGGGTGTGATTATTTATTTATTGTTCTTCCTAGCATTGCCATTTCAGGGCTCAGCCTATCTGTCTTTGTTGTCAGGAAAGCTCTGAAGGGCTTGGTGCACAAACTTGTGTTTTAGTCAACTGAGCTCGAGCTGTCTGACAGTTCGGGTGTGTGAAGTATGCCCTGAAGCTTTGGAAGCTGGCCAGCTGTTATATTCTTAACAAGGTATAACCCTCATCGCTAAGGCTACTGCAGCAGTGATTGTTTGAACATCTACTGTTATGGTAAGATTACTTACACAACTGTACTTTCTCCATTATAGTCAGATTTTCATTTGGTTTCTTTAAATCCTTTGTAATCGTCTCCTGTCATCAGTTTATGGCCATAGTTGTTTACTGTTTTTTTTTTTTTCAGCTGTTTCATAATTTGACTGTCTATAGTATTACCTGGGCGAAACAAATTAGTTTGTCATGTACAGAAATTGGTGCATTGCGGGGATTTTTCAGTGGGTCTGTATGGCAGCACTGAATGTTTTTGTAAATTTTCACACGTCTAGCATGCTTCAGTGGGTACTGTCCAAACCTATTCGTTGTTTTTTCCTTTGAGAATAAAATGTACTTGGAAAACAGCTGGAATTCTGTTTGTATACATGTTCAGGAAGGGAGGAAACTACTACATATGTGATACTTCTCCAACTTTTTATAGTTCCTTCTAAAACCGCTGCATCTCAGAGGTAACAAGACTATTTGTGGATTGCAGCTGTCCTGTAATGAAACAACCTTTCAGTTATTATTTGACAAAATGTCTTTGGTGTAAAACAATTCAAAATGTATGTATACACAGTAAAGAATGTCATCTTCGATCGTGTGTAGATTGCAGCCTTCAGTTCAAATTATTTCCTTGATTGCACTCTTTACAGGAGGTTCACCATTTGTCATTTTAACGTTTCTTTTGACTTAACTATTTGTATACATTTCCTGAAGGTCTAATAAAAAGTCCATGATGCACTGATTTGATATCCAGGTTATATTTCCTGAGGGAGTCACCTTTTTTTTTTATTTGTAAAGCAGTTGAATTCTGGAATAACATATATAACAAGCTGTATTCTTATCAGTTTGTATAATGTTTTTTAAATGCTTTGTTTATATGAATGCAGAATTTGTCACCTTGCTCATTCACATTTAAATTAATTACTTTGTCATTTTATTTAATTTTTTTGTTGTTGTTGAAATTGATCTAGTTTTCCACCATATTTGCTTCTGTCTACCTAAAAGTTACAGATAATGCGTGTGTGTGTGTGTGTGTGTGTGTGTGTGTGTGTGTGTGTTGTGCTGAATTACTAACTGCTCACATATAAGGTTTCCTATTATTCTGAAACCATTTTTTTCTGCCCTGCAGTTGAAAAAGCAAAACTCCACAGGCACCGCTTTCATAGCAAGTCAGGACGAAGTCCTCTTCAAGCACTTTATGACAGTGATCAGGTGAGAAAAATATTCAGTTCTTCCATATTTCCTGTTTCATACTCTTTACCTCACATGCTTCTATAAGCTTGCTCTTGTTTTCCAATGTTGTCCAGGAATTTGCAAAACTGAAGGCTACTGACCAGTTGTACTTGATGTTTCCTAAAAGATCCACAAGCCACATTGTTAATTTTGCTGTGCAACTTCAGGTTTTGGGGATATTCCAAGTAAATACTAGTTTATGAAGCCAGGGCATGGAAAAGAGTCAGTAAGACTCCATTGCATTGTGCTGAGCAAAGGTAGCGTTGTCTAACTAGATTGCTTATTATGTATCTTCAGCTTATTTCATCATGTTAGCCAGCCTGCTGTTAATGCAAGTAATTGTGATGCCAAGTATTCATAGCCGGCCTTAGGCATAGGCCAACTAGGGCGCCAGCCTAGCAGGGGTGCTTTTCTAGTATTTATTTGGTGTAGGAAGACCAGGATGGGGGCATCGGGTAGTATGGTGGGGGGGGGTGCTGTGAAGCCCTTTTGCCTAGGGTACCAGTTCACCTAAGGCCGCTCCTGCAAGTATTGTCAAGCTAAGGTAAATGTCCTATTTTCAGGAACAAGTCTGTGTAGAACCAATACAGTGACAAAAAATGTAAACATACACAACTAGAGCACAAGGTGTATAAGCAGTGTATTGTAAATATAGGTAGAAAAGAAGGAAAAATTCCAAAAAAATGGTTTGGACATGGTGAGAATTCAACTAGGTGACAGTGGAGGTATCAGACAGTAATTGCAGGTGTGAGAAGGGTTAAGAGGACCCATGTCTAGAATAGCACAAGACAAAAAAGTAAAACAGAAGAGAGGAGCCATTTTCCACAATGATTCAAGTGGGCATTTAAGGAAGCATTTTACTGTTTGATGGAACAGAGAAGGGAAGAAATAATAAATGGGAACATGTTATGTTGTAACACAACTTCAGTGCTGAACTGGTAATAAGTTAAAGCCAAGTTAAGGAACAGTAGGAAGGATTTGAGATTATTGTGACAAATGTGAAGAGAGAGAACGCAGGCCATGTTTAAGCATGCAAGATTTGCCAGATTACGTTTATGGGTAATCGTAACAGTTCCATATAGTGTGCTTATACTTTGAGCTAATGTGCTGTGGTCCTAAAATAATGGTCGGGCCTGAGCTGCACCATTCTTGTGCCATCTTTTTTATGGAACAGTGAGTGAGTATTATATCATAGGAATGAGTTTTATGAAAATTTCTTACATTTTTGAATTTATTTTATTACTTTTGTCCTCTCCCCTTGATTGAATCATGGCCTACCTGTTGCTTTTTATTTTCTGTTAAGAAACAAGAGCTGGGCAATGTTCTGTCATAGTAGAAGGTGGAGAGGGTTTGTTGTAATATACACTGTCCTTCTGCCACACTACTTTTCATGTATGCAATACCTAGGTGTTAGTGAGCACATGTTTCCATATACTGACACCTCTCCTGTGCTCCAGCTTAATGTGGGGTATTTGTGAACATATGTTTTCATAAGCTGACACCCTTGCACAAACTCCACTTTAATATGGCTATGTCTTGCAGATCAGCAGCTTGGGTGCTGGTTAAAAGTCAGACGACCATTACTGTGCTTCTCTGCACTTTGAAAATTTGTGTGTGGATAGAGGGAATATAGCATATATGTAATATAACAGGCTTCCCATCCATGTGAAGCAGAGTCTATCTGTAACCCTATTTAAGCATAACCCTTACCAATGGATGGGTAATCAGAAATTCACCCTGGGTCTGGTGCCCGATGTCTCTGATAGACAGAAGCAGACAGTAATGCCCAAGCTACATACCCACCTTCCGCATAACCTCTAGAAACTTCCTAACTAACATACTCCCTCCTAATAAATGCCCATGATACATAGGGCCACAACTGGGTTGGATAGCTTGGCTAGGCTTATTAAGGCCCTGGTGGTTGTTAGCCTCATATATACCTATTTTGTTTTAGCAATTGATCTATATAAGAATTATTTTGAGTACAATGGAAGTGGGGGTTCATACAAAGGAAGTAAAAGTAAATGTGTCTTCATGAAAATTGCATGCATCCTACATTTGTAAAATGTAATACAGTGAATATATATATATATTTATTTGTATTTATTACTTTGTTTACTACAAATGATGTGCAGTTTTCTGATGAGATGATGTATTTGATGGAAAGTTCTTTTAGAAAGAAGTAGACTGGATTAATGATTTGAAAATGAGAAGTATATACCTTACATAAAATATTTTGGAAACAAATAAGCATTGATTTCTTAAATGAATTGGAGACAACTGCTGGTAGAAATCCTCACTGAAAAAAAGCTTCTGGCGAGCAGACCTGGCAGCCTCAGTGGGGACAGGGTTAAATCACTGTTTTTCTATGAAACCATTGTTAAGAGCCAGGACATATTTGAAGGTGAAGTAACCTGCAGTTATTTACATTAATTTGTTGCAGTATGTTTTTATTGGCTGTTTTTGACTGAATTGACTTATAAAAGTTATGCGCTGCTTTGAATATATTTTATCCCCTGAAGAAGAGCCAGGAGGCTTAAGAGCAGATGTGAATTTAATAAAGTGCTGTTCCATTATCTGCATTTCTGGTGTTTTTTGTAAAACATGTAAGCCGTCAGAGATGGCCTGTATTTTGTTGGCATACAAGTTGTCTTTTACTAAGGATGTTTATGCTGCTAGGAATATGATTAGTAACAACAGGATTTTTTTTAGTGCCAACAAATCATCATTTAATACTCTCAGAAGTATTCCTAGGTTTAAGAGTAAGACAAGTGATATGTAGTAATATTAAATTGGTGATATAGAAGAAGACTACACAAATCAATACGAATGCAACTAAGATTGGCAATTTTAAATGTAGTTATTTGCCCACACTTAAATTTTTTAAGCTTCAATCCATTTCTGTCTTTTTACTCAAGTATTATTTTGGGAAAGTATGCAGAATTGCAGATTGTATATATTGCTCAGTGTATTACTTTATGTTAGTAGGACAGCGAGACTCCATAAGTGTACTTGTAAGAAATTATATGGCGTAAGAAAACACAAAACTGATAAACATGCTGATGACTGCAATAGTTTTAAATGTTGTAAGGGTTTTAGTTACTGAGTTTGTGGCTTCCACACTAAGGGATGAGGACTTAAGTAGTTGATAAAGAGAGGGAAAAAAACACCATCATACAAATTATATCGAATGCAGATTCCTCTCTGGACTCGGTGAAATGATTAATATAAAACCAGTAAAGAAGAATGTGTCATTAAGGCACTAGCTGTATGATAAGATGTCTTTTTGTCTATAAGGGAAACTTGTGGTTTTCGTTTTGTTTAGATTGAATAATCAGTGTGTGTGAAAGTGTTTGCATTTGTGTTTTATGCAGTGAAGGACTTTTAATGCTGACACACTGCTTTTACCTTTTATTGTAGTCTTTGAGCACATATCTTGTAGTGATATAGTAATGAAGATATAAGTTTGCCTGGCTGAGTGTTAGCACATCTTGTCAACGGTATTGCATTATTTACAGTGTTTTCTTTACTCCTGTTTGTTTTTGATTGACTGAAGAAGATACATGTCAAGAGTGGTGGTCTGTGCACTGCATGTGCAATATGTTCTTTCTGATAGTCACTTCTTAGAGTGCTGATAACTTTTAGATTTGGTAAAGAAACCCTTCTGGCAACACATTTTCAGTCAAGTTATCTTTCTATAGTTAGAGAGAAGAGAGAAGCTCCCACCTTGCAGTGCAGTTCGAATATGATACAACCACACTGTGATTTTTGTTTTTATTTATATACTGACTAATTGAAATGTTAAAGACCCTCAGGCTAACCAGTATAATGCCAGTACTTGTTGTGCATGGTTGTCTACTAGAGGTAGTTCTGAACTGTAGTGTAAACACACCACCTCACCATCCTGAAAAGTTAGATGAAATCTATGGTATAAAATACAATACTGACATTCTGAACTGTACACTCTGGTAATAGGAAGCAGATACCCAAACCTAATGTTTGTCTGCTGTCATGCTAAGACATGGGACCTTTAAAGGCAAGATGTTAGAACTCCTGATGGAAATGCATTGTTGCAAAAGTGGATAGTAGTGAGCAGGGACGGGCTTACGCATAGGCAAACTAGGTGATTGCCTAGAGTGCTGTGCTTGCTGTTCTTGCAGGGGTGCTCTTTATGCTTATATGTAAGTGCTCTTCACAAGTTTGTTGCTATACTGTGTGCTTCATGAGGTAAATTGCAGTGGCCATAGTCATATTCACTTAACAGAAAAATGCAAAGCAGTAAAAATAAAGTTTTCATTTTCATAACAACTTCCTTACATTTGTATTAGTAAGGATCAGTTAAGGTGTGTAATGTCTTTTCAAAGTTAACAGTAGGTAATGGGTAGATTCAACAAGGGGGAGGGAAAGGCATCCATGTAACCTAAAAGATATCCCGGGCTTTAAAAACTGTCAAATCAGAAACATCATAAAGGGCAATATGAACCCACCAGTGTCCAAGTCTGGTTAACAAAATAGACTTCGGTTGAAATAGCAGTGTATCAGACACCTGCTTACCTTTTGCATTGTGACAGTATTTGTAAATTCCTACTGGGGTACATCTTTTGTGTGTGCTTTGACTCTGTCAAATAGCTTTGTTAAAGTATCCATTCATTCCAGCTGTAGTAACACAGAGTTAGGCAGTCCATGAGCATTAATACATATTTAGGTAAAAATTGTTACTGGGGTACTTTTGCAACTGTTTTGTAAACCTGTCCTTATTCATCGACCCTAATTGACCAAAAGCCAGCCCTGGTTACTGGGGTTCTTTTGCAACTGTTTTATAAACCTGCCCTTCTTCATCCAGATAAATATTCCCTTAAAGATTATGTTTAAGGTAATGAAGTCAACTTTTATTCTTACATTAAAAAGTGTTCACTTATATCCTTGTGCATACGAACACTCTCTTTTGTAAAATAAAAGTTAGTTTTGACACACTCTTTGAGAAAAACAACTTTAAAAAAAAGCTTCCAAACAGGGACATCAGATGTACTGTTGCTGTATTTATGGCGTAAATATTCATATGCCAGTAAGAGTCATGTACATCGAATTACATTGCATTAGCATGCTACACCCTTGAGAAATAATTATTTATTTGCCAACCTGTTAAATTAACAATTTGACAAACTATTACCTTTTTTTCCAAACTGTTAATTTAGCAAGGTGGCAATTAAATAATTGTTTCTCAAGGTTGTTTTACTCTAATGCAACGTAATCCGACCTGGCCTCCACATAGTGGCATACATACTTCCTGTCGGAATGTGAATATTCATGCCATAAATACGGCAACAGTATATTTGATTTGCATGTTTGGAAGCTTTTTTAAAGTCATTTTTCTCAATGAGTGTCTTAAAACCAAGTTTATTTTTGCAAAAAAACAAAAAAAGAATGTTTGACATTGCTGTAGAATAATACCTCCCCAGTCATTCTGTGCGAAGTGGGCGTGCCTTGTGTGATTGACATGCCAAATGGCTGTGATGTCGTATGTAAATGATGCATGATTGACTGCCATGCAGATTTGACAGTGACGTCATGCAAACATTGGTTGTTGATTTACATGTCTGTCAGTCACCCACGCCAATTTGGGAGTGTTCAATAAATTAAATGCTGCAAGTGTTCAATGTAAGTTGTAAGGGATCCCTATTAGATGATCAAAATATCAAAACTTTGATCAAAGTTTAAAAACTTTGAAAGTCAGGAATGGAGATCGCAGTACATCGCGGAACGGGAAATTTACCCTTTTCGTCAATGTAGTATGATCTTGGGAGTTGGTATATTTAATTTGCAGGGAATGTGGGGGGTGCAGAGGGGCTTCCCCCCTTCAAAAACTAAAAAAAAATATTACTTGGAATTGTAGTGCTGTTTCTTTAGCATTAGGTAATTGTAGTGCCCCCGCAAGCTAATGTGCCGAATACCCAAGGAATATTCATGCAGCCAGTGAAGACATCAACAAGAATATTCATTCATTATTCGAACACATTATAGGGTATTGGGTGGTGGGCAAGATTTAGGCAGGACTTGCTACTGTGCACCTGGGGAGGTACTGTTCTACAACATCACCGAATGTGAAAATAAAAGTTGGTTTTACCACCTTAAACATTATTTTTAATGTCGCACTTTGCAAATGTACTGATGTACACAAAGTATCTGGTAAATCTGTTTAGCCAAGAATGTTCTTAGGGACCAAGATTCTAAGTTCTTAGGAACTTAAGTTAGTTTGAACCTACCAAGTTATCATATAACTGTAATGGGAATGGGAATCTGCATCTAGGAGACAGCGCAGGACAGACATCACTTAAAATATTCTTTTTTCCACTACATTAAAAAATAAAATATAAATAAGTACTTATCAAATGGCTAAGGGCATTATTTTATTGAATAGTACTGTTTTGGTACTAATATGCCTTAAGAAACTTAAAAACACAAGACACAAGTAAGCATACATAGAAACAAAGGTAAGTTAAGCCTTCATTTGATCATTTACATAAATGTACACAAGGCATTTACATAATTAACACTTTGCAGCTAAGGTCATTGTTTGAGCTTAAAATGCTAATTGACTGCAACTTTAGATTCAAAACAGTCTCCTTTTTAATAACAACTTTTTTGCAAACTAGCTGCTGCTATTGTGTGGATGTTCTTCGTGTTTCACTGTTGCAGTCATTACATTTGGGTTATCTGCTTGCAGTCGCCCTCAGTCGGCCTGATTAACAAAGTCTTGGGTCCTGAGTCGGTTGCTGTCCCTTCTTCCATGACATCAGGTCATCAGGGGTATAAAACATGCAGCCGATGCCATTACATCCATCTTTCTTGCCGTGCAGTGCCCGAAGCAGAAGCAGTTTGCAAATGCCAGTCGGCCGACTTCTGAAATTTTCGTTTTCGAGTTTTCTTTACCGAAGTCTTCAACTAAAGCTAAGTACCCCATTGGGGAAACCTTTTCTTGCTCCTTACCGATGTCAGTAAAAGTTAATAATTGCATTACTTGTGAAAGCAAATACATCACAAAGATTTTCATTCGTACTGTATTCCTTGCCTGGGCCCTGACCACGACGTACCTTGCTGTCGGTTTTGTGCTTTATTTAATCAGCACGCTATCCGTCGTCGGTATATTTTCGCCTCTAAATATTTATTTTCTTAGTTTAATTATCCAGAAATGTCGTCAGTTAGCCAGCCGACTACCGGGATTCTGAAAAAATGCAAATTTAAAGACAGAGACAGGCCGCCGAGGTCCAAAGCTGCCGACGACACTTCTCCTAAGCCAGTCGCCAGTACGCTGGTACTCAGTGAGGCGCTTTCGCAGCCCCTGATACCCGCTACTTCTGATTCGCAGGCCTCTACTGAGACCCATTCGGAGTCTGGTATGCCATGAGATGCTTCAACTGTGGAACCTGCGGATGTCTCTACCTTGGATGGGTCCAGAGCTGCTGTGCAGGCACCGGCTTCTGAGGGTGTATTCAGGCCTACAGACTTGCATATTAAACCAACGCCTCCTTCTTCATCTAGGCCTAAATCTCAAACCATGCCTAAGAAACTGACACCCAGGCTGCATGCTCAGGCCTCTTATACCTAAAAAACAAATGATAAGAATAGCTGAAGATCTTATAACTTTAATCAGGGGAAGCCAACCTCCCCCTTCTAAGAGACCTAGGACTGAAGTTGTTTATTTCATTTATTTATTTATTTTATTTTATTTTACATTTGTTAACTGGGAAAATCCAGCTGGACCAGGTCCATTTTTAGTGGAGGCCCTGGGATAAAAGCTCCACAATTAAGAAGACATTTATACAATTACAGCTATACATACATTTATACAATGTAAGATATTCATACAAAAACAGGTGGTAGTGAAAAATGTATTTACAAGTAGAGTTATTCTTACTTTGTTAACTATAGTTAAAACTTGCAGCACAAGACTAAGATGCAGTTTTGAGAAATAGTACAAGGGTTCAGTGAATGAGTTTAGACAGATATTTTTCAGAGTTTGGCTTCCAGTAGTTACCTGGATTTTGCAGGACAAAAGGTACAATTTGAGATAGTTTTACAAAGGTAATAAGAACTGCTTACAGATGTAGTAAGTATGTATAGAAGGGAGCAAAAGAACACTATGATATGTGATAAGAGTCAGTGTGTCAATGTGCCTAGAGATTTATGAATCTTCTGACCAGGATTCTGATTTTTCTGATTCTTCTGATGATCTGGAGTTACCCTTATCTACTTATAAGGATTCTGATACAGAGGACTCTATTCCCTCTGCTTCCCCTCCAGAGGATTTTTCTTTTGGTGAAACGTTACATACTCGAAGGGAGCATTTCCACTGGGAAAGACAGGATTTTTCTGATTCAAAAAAGAGGCTTAGGGATTTCTTACTCCTGCCTCAGCGTAGGCCTTTAGCTATACCACCTGTACTAGACATTGTTGATGCCTTTTCAGAATCAAGTTTGGCCCCTGATTCTTTGAATCCTGCTCTCAGAAAACCTGACAGATATTACAGGGTTCCTGATTCACACAAGTTTCTTTTTAAAAATCCTGTTGCGGATCCAGAGACTATTTCACAGGGACCCAAAGGCATTAAGGCTTCTACTGCTAAAAATCCTACCCCTTCTGATAGAGACTCCAGGGCGCTGGATAGATGGGGTAAGAAGGTTTACACTTCTGCAACCTTGGCCATTACGGCTTTAAACTGCCAGTTTCATATGTTAAAGTATCAACAACATGTTATTGGGTTGCTTAAACAGAAAATGATGTTGATTCCTGACTGTGCTGAAAATAAATAATTACAGGACTTAATGCATTCTACTGAACAGGTTGGTGAACATACTTTGCAATGTGGATTTGATTCATTAGAGGCCTCTTGCAGGGCTGCTGTTACTGGGTCTGTGCTCAGAAGGCATGCTTGGCTTAAGGAGCAATCTTTGCCTGATCATGTTAAAGCTAAAATGTCATCTGCTCCCTTAAATCAGGACCGCCTGTTTGGCAACAGAGCTGAGGAAGTTCTTAAAAAGATGGAAGATAAAGCTAAATCTATGCAAACTGTTAAAGATTTCTTGCAAGTTCAGCCTCCTAGATTTAGTAGGCATTGGCCCTCTAAGAATTGGTCCTTTCCAGCCCCTTCCAGGTTTTCTCAAGCCAAACACAAAAAAAGCAGAAACCCCAGATTTGAGTCCCAGAGGACACACAAGACTAAGCAGTGGGGGATTTCTGTACCCAAATCTGAGAGTAGCAAGACTCCCCCCTATGGAAAACTGTCTCAATGACTTGCTTTTAAAACTTCCAAGCACTTCCCAACTGAATGCTCCTTTAGGCGGAAAGATTGGTCTGCAGGCCAAAAACTGGGAACTCATTACCCAGGACAAATGGGTTTTAAATATAGTGTCCCAAGGATACATATTTCACTTCCACACATTACCAACACCAAGCGGGTGGCTAGATCTACTCCCAAATCAGTGGGCAGAGGTCCAGAATCAAGTTCTCTCTCTCTCTTAAGCATGGGGGCTATTCAGTTGGTACCAGAAGAGGAAAAGGGACAAGGTTTCTATTCAAGACTTTTCCTGGTACCCAGAAAAAGCAATACATGGTGTCCTATCCTAGACCTTTCTACTCTAAACACCTTTATGGTGATTCCAAAATTCAAAATGCTGACTCTTCACCAGCTGCTTCCTATGCTAGGCAAAGATGCATGGTTGGCAACATTAGACTTAAAAGAAGCATACCTGCACATCCCTGTCAGGGAGACTTGCAGAAGATACCTATGCTTCAAAGCAGGCTACATGCACTTTCAGTTCTCTGCACTGCCCTTTGGCTTATCTACTGCGCCCAGGATATTCACAAAGTGCCTGGCTCCAGTCATTGCATTTTGCATGCAAAGAATTATTCAGATATACCCATACCTGGACAATTGTCTAATTCAGGCAGAAAGTCAGGACATACTTTTGAATCATCTGGCCTTTGTTCAAAGGGTGCTGACTTGTCTGAGGTACACCATAAATGAAAATAAATCACACCTGGTACCCTGTCAACAAATTATATTCCTGGGAGCAAGCTTGAATACAACTTCCCAGATGGCTTTTCTCACGCCAGAGAAATGGATTCATTTGACAACCTACTTCAAACAAGTGGCCACAAAAACCCAGCTATCTGCAAGGCAAATACTGCAAGCCTTGGGGTTCATGGCCTCCTACATTCTTCTAATTCCATATGCAAGGCTACATATGAGGAAACTACAATGGTCTCTCAAAAGCCTATGGTGTCAACATTCACAGGATCTAGAAGCAATGATTCCTATCATACCTTGCCTACACCTAGTGTTCCATTGGTGGGCAGAGGCCTACCACCAAAACAGGGGACTACCATTCACACTACCCCCTGCCACCCAAACCTTAACAACAGATGCATCAGACTATGCATGGGGGGCTCACCTGGCAGGGAAGTGCATTCAGGGCAAAGGAAACCCAAGTCTAATGCACCTGCACATCAATCAAAAGGAAATGTTAGCTGTACAGAATTCTTTGAAAGCCTTCAAGGACCACATTCTTCCAGGACAACTAATGGTAAAGACGGACAACACCACTGTCATGTGGTACATAAACAAGCAGGGGAGTACACATTCTTACCCCTTCTGCAGACTAGCCATGGCATTGTGGAACACAGACTTGAGCTACCAAGTGAATCTACAAGCTCAATTCCTGCCAGGAAAACTAAATACACTGGCAGACGGACTAAGCAGAAACCTCATGGACCCACACAAGTGGAAACTGGAAAGAAGGATTTTCAACATGTTGACAAGCAAGTGGGGGAGCCCAGATATAGACCTGTTTGCCTCCCCCCAGAACCATCAATTGGACAAATTTTGCACAAGGATTCCCCACAAGCTAGCTTGGAAAGTGGATGCTCTATCCTTCAGCTGGAAAAACCTATCAGTTTATGCCTTTCCTCCTCTGCCCCTGCTCTCCAGAGTACTACTAAAGATCAAACAGGACAAGCCAAGGATGATTTTAATTGCACCAGACTGGCCACGCCAACACTGGTACCCCCTCTTGTGCAGTGTGTCACACTTGGCCCCATGGCACCTGCCTCAGACTCCTTCCCTGTTGTCTCAGCAGGAGAACCAGATTCTGCACCCTCAGCTGCAAACCCTGAACCTAGCAGCCTGGCTAATTACCTAATCTCTCCTTTACCATCCCTCAGTAAATCAGTGATGGATATCATTTTAGAGGCAAGGAGGCCTAGTACTAGAAAATCTTATGCTGCAAAATGGAAAATATTTTGTCCCTGGAATCAATCTCAAGGGATGAGTTCAGCAATGCCCAATTTACCTCAGATTCTACAATACTTGACTGAGATGCTTCATAAGGGTTTGTCCTTTTCCCCCATCAAAATTCATGCCTCAGCCATTTCAGCTCATTACAGCGCAGAGCCTCCTGTCTTCTCTCACCCACTGCTCAAGCAGTTCCTCAGAGGGGCCAAAAATTTAAGGCCACCCAGGAGAGCTCCAACTCCAGCCTGGGACCTTAACTTTGTCTTGGAGAAACTCACTCTTCCTTCTTTCGAGCCAGCTGCTACTGCAGATTTAAAATTCCTTTCATGGAAAACAGCTTTCCTTTTATCAATCACTTCTGCAAGAAGGGTATCTGAATTACAGGCCCTTATGGCAGTGGAGCCTTTCATCATCTTTCATGCGGACAGGGTGTCCATCAGAACCAATCCCTCCTTCATGCCCAAGGTGGTATCCAGTGTGGCTCTTAATCAGTCCATTCATTTGCCTACCTTCTTTCCTAACCCACAGAACAAAGGGGAACGGATACTGTACTCCTTAGATGTGCACAGACAACTTAGATTTTACTTGGACAGGACTAAACTTCAAAAGAAATCTGAACAACTGCTGGTGGTATTTGCTGCAAGGACAGAGGGAAAAGCTATTCCAAAGCAAACCATTTCAAAATGGATAGGTCACTGCATTAATTTCTGCTATAAGCGCCATGGAAAGCCTATCCCACAGGGCATCAGACCTCATTCAACCAGGGCTGCATTTACCTCCACAGCCTTTCTCAGGGGTGTTCCTACCAGGGGCATCCTAGAAGCTTCAACCTGGAGTTCTGTACATACTTTCACCAAGCATTATCATTTGCCAACTTTCTGTAAATCTAGAGCTGGCTTTGCCACTGCAGTCTTGCAGGGTCTTAAAGCTGGTCCTAATTCTATTTAAATTCCTCCTCCCAACCTTAGCATTGGGAATCTACCCAAATGTAATGACTGCAACAGTGAAACATGAAGAACATAGTACAGTTGTGTACACTTACCGTAAATGCAGATGTTCAAGTGTAGTCATTGTTGCAGTCCGGGTTTCCCTCCCTCCAACCCCCTTTCTTCTTTTGGCTATACCTCTACTCTCCCTTACTATGCTCAAAAAGCTTTTTGGTGTATTTGCTTTTTTGTTGGAGGTATATCCTTGTAATTATAGATTTAATTGCTTCCCATTAGGGGGGCACCTGACATCTGGGGCAAGAAAAACTAATGTAATGGCGTCGGCTGCATGTTTTATACTCCTGACGACCTGACATCATGGAAGAAGGGACAGCATCTGACGCAGGACCCAAGACTTTGTTAATCAGGCCGACTGAGGGCTACTGCAAGCAGATAACCCAAATGTAATGACTGCAACAGTGAATACACTCGAACATCTACATTTATGGTAAGTGTACACAACTGTACTTTTTACTTGCTGTATCCCTATCACTGTAACGTTATTTTTCTACATGTTCTGCTATAGAATTTTGAAATATCCTATTCTTAACCATTTTTTAAATTATTTATCCTTTAAAATATTGTCCTAAATGATTTGTATGTCCTAGGTAGTTCCATAATTCTGTTGTAGTTATGTACAATCTGATGATAGATTACTCTGTAGTACATTGCTGTGACCTTAGATGATCGCTCTCTGCAGGCCAGTTGAATAAGCGTGCTGAAATTCACAATGGTATAACTTTTTCTCAATCATTTATGCTTGACAAAATTTTGTAAAGGTCATGCAATATGCAAAATCATACAGCACACTTTGTTCACACGTCTGTGCTCTTGCACTATACCCAATGCTTACCTGGTCTGACTTGTTACGTTTTTCTCGTTTCATCCTTCCCTTCTGTTTATTTCAGCCACTGCAATACTTTGTCTTATTTACAGCACAGCATCACCTTTACCCCTTAATGGGTGTAGTCATTCATGTAAAGGCCGTCTTTTTGATGTCCCACTGTTAAAAATGAAATTGCCAAAGTAGCACACTTGTCAGTAACACAATGTTAAGGTTTTCAACTGTATTCATGGGGCTGGCTACATATGAGTATGGCAGTCTTAAATGGAAATCATGCCTCCTCAGACTGTTTTTCTAAAGGGGAAAAGCAGTATTTTGAGCTGGTGCCTTCTGCTTCATATTCAGCACCCAAATACTCAGCATATCAATGATGTATCCATACAGACACACACACACACACACACACACACACACACACACACACACACACACACACACACACACACACACGAAAACGTCATCCAAAAACAGACTCCATTAGTATGGAAGCTGGGTGCACACCATTCTAAGAACGATATTCTGCCTCCTCAAACTATTTTTCTCAAGGACTACACACACACACACACACACACACACACACACACACACACATCACACACTACCTTTGTGGAAGCCAGTGAATTGTGCCTCCTCAGGGGGAAAATGAGTTTTCCATTGTCTCTCATAGGAGTTGTCAACTTGACTCTGTTTGCACAGGTTATAGTGGAAAGCAGCTCTAAGAAACAATGAAGCTTCTGCAGTGTGCAGTGTAGTGCACAGAGGCAACAAAATACTCACAATAGTTCTATTTTTGCAGTTCTTTACTACCTTGAAACATGTCACACTTCTTCACCTAAGAGCTGATAACTTTTGCTATCTACATAAACAGACATCTTTTCCCTGAATCAATGTGGGAGTGTAAGCCTGTAGTGTCAGCCTAACAATTTATTTATCTCTGTTATTTGCAGATGACAACGCAGTGCAGGGAGTCATTGAGTCCGTTAGCTTGCAAGGTACTCATTCAATGGCAGGGCCTGTTTTCCTTGATCAGGTGTGTTCAACCTTGTTTGCAGATGGAGGCAGCGGCCAGTACTGTTGGTGTCCTGGCATGCATATGACAGTTAGCATAGAAGGCTATGAACTTTTAATGAACTACTTCCTGTAAGCCAGGGTTCGATTCTTTTGGCCTTCATTTACTTCCTGTTTGTCTATGAGCAAGTCACTTAACCAGACAGTGGCCTGTTGCACTTGATAAACTTAGCTAAGCTCCTAAGTATCATATACCTACTAGTTACCTATGAGATTATGAAATTTGTATGCTCCCTTTCATTATATTATAATTCTCACAGTTATTGTAACTCCTGTTGATATCTGAAATTCTATCACACTATAATATCACTCGTGTTTAGCAGTGTGTATATCTAAGGTGTATAATTCTAGACAGACAAACTCTCTAGCACACGCATTCTCAGTTTGTGGGCATATATTCCTGATAAATCCATAATTACTGCTATAATCATAGCCAAGCAGGATTACATACAACCGGTATTCCTAAGGTGTCCTATTACTGTCTTAATGCTGCTCCTAAGATTTAAAAGATGTCAACAGGGTATAATAACCGATGAGCCTGTAATTACTGCTTTGTTTTCAGAAGTGTTTTGTAGTGTTTTGCAAATGATTTATCACTAACTAGTACCATCAGCCAGATACAAATACCAAAGGATATTCATTTAAAGTGTTTTGTTGTTTTAAAAGTCTGCAATTTATAACATTTCCTTGTACAGTGATTACTTAGAAGTTGTCTCTATAAAATTGTCTCCTTTATAAACTAGCTTACTAGGGCCTGCTTTTGCAGTTTCATTCCAACTTTAGAGGTAGTTTTTTTCTCAGTCTGTGTAACATTCTGCTATTTATGTGCCCTATACTAATCAGCCATGTTGTAGTGTACTAGTTCACCATCCGTTTCATGCAGGAATGGACATATCTGGGGTGATTGACAGGCCTAATGCCTATGATGTGCTACGAAAATTATGCATTATTGGCACTCAATGCAAATTTGCCAGTGACATCATGCATAAGGTTACCATACGTCCGGTTTCCCCGGACACATCCTCTTTTTCGGGCTCCTGTCCGGGCTGTTTTGCAAATTCTGCGATTTGTCCGGGTTTTAAAACCCGGACAAATTGCAGAATTTTCAAATAGCAGACATCCCTATTTCGGAGTTTTTTCTTCGCTTTGTTTTTTTTTTTTGATTGGCTCGTATACCGGTGTACGAGCCAATCAAAAAGCAGAGCTCTGTTCAATGCGGAACTGCTTGATGTTCTGCATTGAACAGAAGAGGGTCCGCTGTGCGCGTTTGTGATTGGCTCGTATACCAGTATACGAGCCAATGAAAAATCCCCAAACACGGACCTTATTTTTTTTTTTTTTTTTTTTGCTCTTCAACTAAGAGTAGAAAGAGGAAGAAAAAAATATGTGCTGCTACCAGCACTTATTATTTCGTCCTCTTAGGTTGAAGAGCAAGAGCAGCACATTTTTTTTGTCCTCTTTCACATACAAAGAACTATGGTAACCCTAATCAGGCATACATTGATTGCTGATGAACACATCTGACTTTTGAGTGTATTTCAACGAAGAGGGATAGAGTATGAGAATGCCCGTGACAGCAGGAATATTCATTGTGTAGTCTTTGTTTATCCGCTTCCTCAATGTAGTGCGATCTGGGAGTTGGTATATTGAAGTAGTGGGGGTGTGGAGGGCACAGCGCCCCCACAAGGGGGTCCTGACCTTTGCAAAAACAAAGGGAAAAAGTAATTGTTGTTTGTATTCAAAGAAAACCCATACTCTAAGTAAAGTGGAAATCACAGTAAAATATTCACTTTTGCACTTTTGATCTGTATTAGGAAGAGATATTAAAAAGAGTTCAACCAAGAAAGTTCTGCCCAGTGCCTCATTCTTGCTCCTTTATGCATTGCTGAATTTTATTTACAAGGAAACAACATTTGTAGATCAATACCGTGTAAATTTATTTTTATTTTGGATAACGAGTAGCCTGGTTTTAAAGTAAAGGCGTAAGGTTGGTATTCTGCCCGTTTAAAATTATACATTTGGCTTCCATGAATATTCAGTTCTGCATGCATGGGCTTCCTTATCAGGATGGATATTCATGTGGATGAAAACTACATCATATTGGTTATTCATGAGTACAGTAAGACATTAACCAGCTGGGGCTGGGTTTGGGCGGTGCTTGCTACTGCGCATCTGGTGAGCCAGTACACTACAACTTAGCCTACTAATCTTTGTAGGCAGCCCTTTGACTAACTGCACATCAGTAATGATTAGAATGGCAGTTAGCACAGAGTACTAAAGTACTGACCTGTTAGTAAGCTGATTCCAGTGCGTAGAATACAGGGTTTGAGTCTTTCCACCTGCGTTTGTCTACTTTGTGAATTTCAGCAAATTAGTTAGCCAGACTGTGCTCTGGGGCAACTGGGAATTTGGGCTTGGTGGCTTAATGGTCTCCTGGACTGTATGCCTAGTCACTAGCTATGCTTATCAGCTGGCTTTGTATTTATTTCAAGTTTTCTTGTTCTATTTTGCTGAATAAGAATTTCAGTTAGGCATTTCACTTTTTGCTGTCATCCTTCTCAGATGGCTTTGTGGCTTCTGCCTATATGCCATTGTTGCTAGTTTCTGTTGATAGCATAGTTTTCTTCTCATAATCTCTACTGTATGATTACCACATCATATTCCTTACAGAATATCAATGTGTAAGGCTATTTTTATTTTGCTGACCCCCTCACACAGTATATGCTAGCACGACTTTTTGTCTGCATTTTTAGTGGACAGACTGCTCGTAGTGGTCGCTATGCATTGTTTTCTTTTCTACAATAGCAAATATTTATATGCCAGTTAAACCAACTGCTGTATAGGTAGGAGAATGCTGCTCATCAGTCACTCTAGATGTCACAAGAGTTTTGAAATTTTTCTTCTTGAACAGTTAACCATTTGTTTTAACTTCCACTAGCTTTACTATCTGGCTTGAATCTGGTCACTAATGTCAGTCTAGCACATTGTGCTTCATTCTTTTTTGACTCACTGCAAGCAAAGGCCAATAACATTAGCTGTGTGACCATTCCTGATAGGATATTGTACAATTCATAAAAATTATGACACCTTGTTCATAAAATATCATAGGATTTTACTAGGTTATCAACCAGGAGGTCATTTCAAGCTTAGCCGTTTCACCACAATGTTATACCATAGATACACTAGTCTGTACCTAGGATAGAATTTACTCTTGACTGCCCATGTCCAGGAGGGTTGTGGGTGCTATCCCGGGTAAGAATTTATGGTGCCCCATCCAGTCGTCCAGGTTCCTTTTGACCAGTGTCATAGAAGTGCTTTGTTTCACATGAGTTGGTAGCCTATTCCAAAGGCGTGGCAATCACTGGAAGACAAATCTGTCCCTCCAGCATGCACTATTTAAGTCACAGGCCATATTTAAGTCACAGGCCATATTTAGGTCACTGTAACTGGTGGCTCTAGTCCCATTTGATTTACAGATGTACAGGAAGTTCATTAGGTTTAGGTCTGAGATTGCTCTGTAAGCCAGGTGTAAGTCACCCCCAAAGAAGTCTATACGATACAGAGTATAGTAACAGGGACTTTAGTTAGTCTGTGTAACGGGGTCTATATTAGAACATCGAAGTTTCATAACTTTGAATGTTCTTATATCGACCCCTATTCAGCAAAAGCTGAAAACATTGAACATACAGAACAGCGAATTTTTTCCTAGGGAAAAAATTTGCTGTTCCAAAACACATACACACAACACAAGCACACCAAACAAACAGCGATCCACACACATGCACCTAAAATCTTACACCTAACCCTACATTAAACTATACACACACACACCACTAACTATCCACTTACCTTAACCCAAACCCTAACCCTAAGGTCCATCACTATCGCACACTCACCTCACCTGCGCCCTAACCCTAACTCACCTACCCCACCCTAACCCTCAATTCCACACATTCACAAACTTACCTGACCCACGCCCTAACCCTAACTCACCTAACCCGCCCTAACCCTCACATCCACACAATTGTACACATACCTAACCCCCGCCCTAACCCTAACTCACCTAATCCGCCCTAACCCTCATGTCCACACAATCACACACATACCTAACCTGCACTCAATTGCACACTTACCTGAACCCGATTGGTAACTTTCCACCACAGCGCTGAAAATACCGAAGCAACAGAAACGGACAACCAAATTCTTTCCCTAGGAAAAAATGTGTTTTTTTGTTGCTTCAATATTTTCAGCTTTCACTGAATAGGGGTCGATATTAGAACATTCAAAGTTTTGAAACTTCGATGTTCTAATATAGACCCTGTGTAACACATTTGCTGAAGTTCCTTGATCTTCTTTGTTAGAAACCTCTGAGGTCTATCCAGTTGCTGCAGATGCTTTGTATGGTACATGCCAAATGGGGAGTTATGCTCAATTATGGCCCTGATTAGTGCTGAGTATAGAGGGGTTATAACCTCCTTTGCTCCCTAGGCGATGCCTTCACTATTCAAGTGTGCTACGTAGAAAGGTTTCCTTACTACAGTAGAGATATGATGGTCAAAGTTAAAAGTTGCAGTAAACTTGCAATCCCAGATCCCTTACCACATTGTAGGTACTTATGTTTGGCATTCTCACAACACATTTTAAACTATCTCAACTCTTTTTGTTACCCTTCTGTGTACACTTAATTTATCTGCTGTTTTTTTTTTTACTTCCGTGTTTCTCTATCACTATTCACTTACTGCATCAGGCAAAACAAAAATGATATGGAAATGTTTATGGTGCTCTAGACTTTGCTGCAAAGTATAGTCCTCTTCTGTGCCAGATGTTAGGATGTATCATTTCAGGTGGTTTATCTTATAAGTAGTAGATTTTCTGGAAATGTGACCTTATTTTCTGATAAAAGAATGTGACCAAGCTGAGTAAAGAAGTGCCTTGTTTGTGGAAACAGCTATGTTTGGTAGAAGAGGAATGAATGTCTTTAGTTAGACCATACATCATACCTCTCAACTTCTTAGCACAAAAAATCTAGACAACGCCTAAAATAACAGGGTGACAAAGAACCAAAACTAGGGACACATTTTAAATATTGCTCTGATAAACTTAGAAAGTTGCTAGAATAACAGGATTTGCATTAGCATGCATTTTCTGAAGGATACAAACTCTGAACTCAAATGTATTTTATTATTTAGTGACTTTAGTCCTCAGTGATTTGACAGAAAACCACAAATTTTATGAAAAACAGACCAAAAATCTGAGGCAAAAATCCAAACATTCTATGAATTTCTCGACAGTTGAGAGGTAAGCCACACATCGGTTGCTCAGGCAGTTCTGTTATACTGGTTTTCTGGACTAAGGAACGCATAAACCAAGGCTGAGCCCGCAAATGGTCAGTTTGATCAGTGCTCTACCCTGGTAAACAAAAATGAAATAAATAAATGTGCTGGAAATGAGCTGTTGTTCTGAGAACAGTACACTGACATACAGGAATGTTATGGAGGCAACCAGGCAGGAGAATCAAGAAGAGAAACTGATTTCAATTTCTACAGCTGTACTGAGGTGTGTCCATACCTCTCACCCAATCAGTGATAAATTTCAACAGAATCAGGGACAAAGCCAGAAAAAATCAGGGACAATCAGGGACATGTTTAAAATATTTCTGCTATTAACTTGAGACATTCACAGAATCACAGCATATGAATTAATGTACATTTTGTAAGGTAAAAGAAATCTACAACTCTTAATTATTGCCATTATTCATTAAGTTTAATTCACCAACTTTCCTCCAAAAGTCACAAGTTTTAGGAGGGATTAAGAGGGACACAGCTAAAATTTGAGTCAAAATCATGAACATCCCTGAAAACCAGGGACAGTTGAGAGGTCTGGGTGTGTCACAAGCTTCTTATTTTATCTGCTCATTTTGCTGTACTATATCACACTCAGTCTAACATTTGTTAATAAAGCTGCCAAACTTGTGGAAGTTGGTGCACCTTTGGCAGACATCCACCTGATGTGGACAATAGTTACTCTTTCCAAATCTACATCACTGAGCAGTAATTGAGTCCTTATCTATGGATCTGTTGCCATTCCTTCAGTCTACATGAGCAGCAAACTATAGCCTTCCTAGACAAGTGTGCCTTTAAAGGCTGGCACTGATAAAGTCTGTTGCTGACTCCTTTGTGAATCAACATATTGGCCTGAGCAGGAAGTTATCTTAAAAAAATGCCCCTTCTGTTTTCAAAACGGATGTTAAATCCAGTGGTGGCCCCATGTTCCTTTTCTTGATGGGCACAATAGGGGCACACTAGCTAGCATGAAAACTGTGAAATAAAAATGATAGTGACCACCAGCGTACAAGTGTGAGGCTCATGGGGGAAAGGAAATTATAACAGGAGTCAGTGGGTGTAAAGCAGAGAAACAAATGCTGAAATGTTTGATATGACTCCAGTCCACTGCAGTATACATACACACACGTGTGCACACACGTGTACACACACGCGTACACCCACACACACACACATAACTGATGCAGCTACATTCCACTATAAGTGTAATAATAAATTGCCTCCAGTACTTATACAGAGAATCCCAAGTTTTCATGACACTTGTGTATTTATGGGCGCAAGGACATAAGTGGCGTAATGCAGTATACTGCAGGAGCATGAATCAAATGAACATAAAACCACTAGAGGCAGTTTAGTACACAGACACATTTGTGATTTGTGCAAGACAACAAGTACATGTATTAATTCCCATATCTGGGCATATAGCTCTGTATACAAACTCGCTGTCAGGGGGAATACTCTTGGTTGAGTCCTTTGCATCCTGCCATTTCTTGACAATGAAGCCACACCCTCTGTGTAATATGTCACACACATTGCTTTACAAGCCATGCCCAGAAGCACCAATTTAGAATACAATATACATTGATTGCAGGGGTGGCGTTAAGTGAAGTGGAGACCCTAGGCAAAGGGTTCCTTGGCTCCGTACCCCACTATCTACTGTTTCCCCGGCACACAATGAATGCCTCCCGTGTTTCCCCCCGTCCTGATGCCCCTGCAACGTTTATCTTGGTTTATTACATTTTGTCTTACTCTTCAGCCTTTTCCTGCATTCCTTCAACACATCCTAATTGGCCAAGAGTATGCTGTAATAACAGTGTAGTAAAGGCTATTTTTAAGCTGGGGGTCTGGGGTCTGCTAAGCTCCCAAAATGTAAAGGGTTCTAGATGCTCTGAGGTGCATTCCATAGCCTTACAACTTTTGATCTAGTGCTGGCCTGAAAAAAGTCATAATCATAACTAATGATAGAAACTGTCTTGTTTTTCTTTCAATAATGAAACATGTTGTGTCTAACAGTTAATTTTGAAATCTGACATAGCGGTAGTTATTAATAAACTGAGAATCAGTTACCCATAAATTGAGAAGACAAATGCTTGTGAGGCCACAAAAGTTATAACTGGATTGAGTGTCTGCCTCTCTACCCCCCACATGTCCCCCCAAAAAGTATGCTCAACATCTGTTTAACCACTCTGGTGTTAGATTGAGATGAAAGTGAAAGAAGAAATGGACACAAACAAGGTAGTAATATTCTGTCTACCCCTGTGTAGTTTGCAATGAAAGTGAAGGAACAAATGGCCACAGCCGTATATTTCAAGTTGGTGCTGTCAAACATCTGCACAGCATGCCTCCTTACCCCTAATCACAAAAGACAGGTATCACACATGAGTTCACGTCTTGTGTTAGATTGGGATAAGTGGAAGAACAAATAGAACACATTTACATATTTCAGCTTGTTGCTGTCAGAAGTACATATGCAGCATGATTCCTTTTTACTCCTACCCCAGAAAGACCACCTATATATATATATACATCTGATTCCAGTTGTGAGGGAAGTGAAAAAAAAGAATAATCACAGTAATGTTTTTCAGCTTATTGCTTCTAGTCAATGCACTGTCCTTATAAATGCTTTGGTGAACTTCTGTGTACTCTCTGATGTTTAAATATGAGGACAATTAAATAACCACACTATCCCTAGCCCACCAACACCTACTGTGCACACGTCTGAAGTTTGACTATTAGGAAAATTAAAGAAATAATGACCATAGCATCCCCAGGCTCCACAGCACTAGTGATCTTCTCTGCACACGTCTGGGCAGGGTTGGTTTTAGATTAGGTGGGGTTCAGGACAAAGACTTCTACTTAACCTACATCAGAATCCAGTTATACAGCAAGGGGTGATGATTCAAGAACTTTTGACAGTCTAGATGTTGCCATTATATGCCATATTTTTGAACGATAATGATTTTTTGTAGCTCTGAAGATTTAAATATGTATGTGCCAATATTATTTTTTCACACACCCAAACACACACACACACTCTGTCCCTGATAAGCATATCTATCAAAAGATACACACACACAAACACACACACACACACACACACACACACACACACACACACACACACACACACACACCACACACACACACACACACACACACACACACACACACACACACACACACACACTCTAACTCTCCTGCAGGCAAATTTTTAAGAATATCAGTTCACCCAGAACTGTTTTTACAGTGTTATAGGAAACTAGAGTACAGTAAACTCTGAGTTAACTGGAACTCAAGCAACCAGAACTCTCAAGCAACCAAGAAAAAAATCAAAGACGTGCAGTACAGTATGAGAAATTCAGTTTTTCATGTGTTGCACTTTGTTTTCCCCCAACAGAAACATACCTTATGTTTTTAGAGTTTTACAGTTTTAAAAGAGAAGATGCAAATAAATTCCCTCTCTTCCCAGCCTGAGAATAAGTCAAACCAAACAAGTCAAATTGCTAAAATGTCATCACTCATTTGATGCTCACTGTCATTTTGCATCAGATTGCACATTCTCTTTCCGATCTCTTTCACACACACACACACACACACACACACACACACACACACACACACTCTCTCTCTTCAGCTTTCATACATCTCTGTGATCTCTCACACACTTTCACTTCTGATTTCATACATCTCTGTGATCTCTCACACACTTTCACTTCTGATTTCATACATCTCTGTGATCTCTCACACACAGTCGCTTCTGATTTCATACAGCTCTTTGATCTCTCACATACAGTCGCTTCTGATTTCATACAGCTCTTTGATCTCTCACACACAGTCGCTTCTGATTTCATACATCTCTTTGATCTCTCACACACAGTCGCTTCTGATTTCATACAGCTCTTTGATCTCTCACACACAATTGCTTCTGATTTTATACATCTGTTTGATCTCACACACACAGTCGCTTCTGATTTCATGCATCTCTTTGATATCCCACACACAGTCGCTTCTGATTTCATACATCTGTTTGATCTCTCACACACAGTCGCTTCTGATTTCATGCATCTCTTTGATCTCTCACACACAGTCGCTTCTGATTTCATGCATGCATTCACTCTGTCTCTCTACTCAACTCATTCAATTCCAACCCACACAGCGTGCCACTGAAAATCATAGACGTGCCACGCTTTCTAGCAGAGATATAAGTTTAAAATGTTATTATTCCCGTCAGGCTTTTAATGACTGTATTTCAATATTAAAATCAAATCAATACAGCATTTATGGTATGGTATAGTATAGGGTACAGTGTTTGTCAGATCTGTTTTTAATAGTAACTCTCAAACAGCCAGAAACTACACTTATCTGGCATCTAGTAATCCCCATGGGTGCCGGATAACTGAGAGTTTTACTGTACCTTGATAAAAATCCACATAGAGATAGGAAGAGTATGCAGATTCTTCACAAAAGGCGCCACCGCCAAGAACTCACCCAGAAGACAAGAGCTGTGAGATACCAAGACTACTCATCGTGCCACTGTACAGATTATCTGCTTCTTTACAACACATCCTGTCTAGATCACCAAAGATAATCACTTATTGTGTAAATTCCAACTGATGTTTGACTTTGATGGAAAGTGAAAGTAACTATGGCCAAGTTGTTGGTGTTATATACACTTCAGCGCACATGCGCGCGCGTACACACACACACACACACACACACACACACACACACACACACACACACACAGCCATAGCAGTGTTCATTTTTGCAATGTTTTCTGATAATACAATACACTTTATGATACTGTTCCTACAAGCCCGATTAATGATTGTTTCACCTTAATCAAATAAGTCACAGCCTTCTTAATCCTGTCTGCACTGGCCAGCTAGTTAAAAATAAACTTTCCGTTTTTATTTTGCACATTGAAGTAGAGGGCCTTGTCAAATCTGAGCGTTTTGGTGCTGTTTGTCTTACTTGTTGCTTCTCTCTTTTGTGTTTACTCTTGCAAGGAATTAAATCAAATGCTGCTACCAACAACCATCCTCCACCAAGCACACAGGCATGGACAGAGTCCGCAGTCACTCTGCTAAAGAAATCGTAGTGGTATGAACAGCTGTTACAGAACAGTAACCTCCCAACGAGCCCAAAACATAGCTCTCAACTCTCCTGACTTTGCATAACATCCCTGATTTTGCATCATTGCTCCTCACAAGCTTTTTGATTTTCTGGTTAAGTCACTGACGTATACAGTCAGTCAGTAATGCCAGACATTTCATGTACATGTGTCTTTAGCTTTCCTAGTGAATGAAAGTAATATTTAAAAATTATCCCTGGTTTTGGGGCTTTGTCATTGATTCTTGAGCAAAAAAAAACTGAGAATTTTCACCTAAATAAATAGTAAAAGATGCAGACCAGTAGCCCAAGCATCTATGATTATTCTTTAAATTCCATTGGTTCTCAGCATTGCTTGTCATTGGTTTTCTTTCTTTATTCAGATTAGTTTTAGCCAGTCAGCAACAGGGAGAGGTGGGTGCAAGAGGAGCAGAAGTGCTTATTCATTTTTGCCACTCCTCTTCAACTTATGAGAAATGCCTGACATTTCAAGTGAACGCTGCCAACCCTGGGGAAACACGGAAGCACAAATTATGCTTCAGACACAGCAAAAGAGCCGGAATGTTTTCCTGTAATACCAGAGAAGTGGTTGAGGAGTTCCATTTCTGGATACTGTATGAATACTGACATGAAAACAGGCATTATACTGCATGTGGATAATCTGCTTCTAATAAAGGAAACTCATTGCCGTTTTGTCAGCAAATTCCAGCTGTTACAAGCCATGTCTGCAAACAGTTATTACAAACATTAAATCATATCAGGCACGGATTAAAAAAATAAACTTAGGTTACTCTCAAAATCAGCAAACCGGCTCAAAGATGATACAAAGCTATTACACCTGCTTCTGCCAACGTTTTAACAAATTACTTCATAGGATTCATTACCCCTCCCCTTTCTTTCTTTCCCTTTACCTCTCCCACACTTTCCTGCCACCCTTATCCTCTAGCAGTGCTTTTATTTTATTAGTCTTTCAGTCCATTCAAGTCTGCACTCCTCATCTCAAAATTCAGACTAATTGCTTTGTTGTTCACAAAGTCCCTTTCTTAAATCTGCCTGCATATCTTTCACTTCCCTCTCCATACTGATATTATCCCCAAATGACAAAAATTAGTTATAATTACTCTCTAGCAAAAACTAATAGCACTCTTCACCTGGACATTTTAGATGTATCCCAAAGAAAATAGCTAATATCCTAGCTGACAAATTTAGTGCAGATTTTGTACCACCCACAATTGTAGCACAGATTCCACAGCTACAAACACTCCCAGTAATTACTGTTGAACAAGTTCTCTTACTCCCCTCAAAAACTAAGAACTTCTTATTCCTGGGCCCTGATAATATAACAGGTAACCTGATTATCAGTGCCAAACATGGCCAGTCTGCCCCTGCTTAACCTCTTTAATCCAAGCCTCTGCACTAGCTATATTCCTGAAGCATGGAAAACAGCCATTGTAATGCCATTACATAAGTGGGGTCCGACCATGGGCCCTGGTAAATGTAGACTTGTTAGTCTCACTAACCTCATATGTAAAGTTATTGAGTGTGTTATCTCAGACCTCATTAACCTGGACATTGAAACTCTCTTAACTTTGTACCATCGTCAATTCGGCTTTGACAAAGGAAGGTCCTGTCTCTTTACCCTTATTCACTTCTTTGAAAGCATAACTGAAGCAGTTGATAGCAGTTGTGCAGTGCATACTGTGTGTCTGGACTAGGCAATGGTCTTTGACACTGTTACGCATGCAAGTATTATTGAAATATTTGTAAATCTGAATATAAATCCTTATGTTATGCACTGGATAGCTAATTGGTTGTGTGATAGAACTAATGGAATTAGAGTTGCAGGTGCCACTACTTAAATCAAAAAAAGTTACCAGTGGTGTACAGCAGAGCTCAGTGTTAGGCCCTCTCTTATTTGGGATATGTTGCTGAAACTTCCAAGCCATCACTCCAGGCCTATGGTTATCTAATTGTTCAAACAACTGTAACTTTGGGGTTGACCTTCCACTGACTCAAAATTGCTCAAACATGGGTTAGACTATGTTAATAATTGATACAAGGACAGTGGTCTCAAATTAAAGGTTAAATAATGTATCATAGTGAATTCTGGTAAATAAAACATTTTCACATACCATATAGGTAGGGCACGCTTCCAATCAGACACAGCTGTAAAGGATCTAGGCACTCATTGATAATTCCTTATTGTTTGACATCATGTCTCTGTTTTAGTTCAAAAAGCTTTCTGTCTTACCCATCCAATTTCCAGAGCATCTCTTCTAGATCCAAAGAGGTCTTAATTCCCCTTTGAGTATAATGCATCTTTTTGTATGTAATTGTTTAAGCATATCACTCAGTTTGAGAGACCAATAGATTCATTACTAAAAAAAAGGGGGGGGGGCTCAAAAATCTTAGTTATCAGGACAGACTGGCAGCACTCAATCTGTAATCAGTCTCTTATAGACTTCTCCCTGGAAATGTGTATCTAGCCTTTTGAGCCATAAAAGATCCAACCTATTTTGACTTCCTAATCCTTCACATAACAAGTGATACCTCAAATAGTTGTTAAATGAACTAAGCCTTCATCAACTGGTACATAAGACTAGAGACTAGCTGCACAAAATTTTTTTTTAGTAGTACTTTTAAGTGTGTTCCTTTAAGATATAATGATCATGCATTATGTATTTATTTTTATAGTGTGCACTTCTGTGTTTTAAGTGTTAGACAACACACAAATATGCCTTATATCCTAAAGTATCCCTCACCTCTGGAACACACATCCTATACATGTCAAGCGTAGTAGTACGCTTGCCACCTTCTATGTAAACGTAGATAACCGGATGGGCAGCCTCAAATTCTTCCCTAGTCTATCTCGTTTTGCCCTCTTTGAAGCTGTAGGGATCTTTTGAATAGGGAGTTGTAACTTGGCATGTAATGGTCTGCATACTGACTTCCTAGTACTTGAAGCTATCATGATTCTTTATCCCATAGCCAAAATGTTCAAAAAATGTTTAACCAAATTGTGGCCTTCACTAAAGAAAAGAAAATGATCTCACATCAGTATGCATTTGCAGTAGAGAGTCGATTATCCAAACTGATTAGGTCTTTAGGTGGCTCGAATAATCAAACATATAATTGAACCAGATAAAAAACTTCTAAAGTCTTGTTTTTTTTCTGCATGCGGGAATAAACTTTTCAACCATTCAGCGATTCCAGTGGTCAATAAAGAATATTTTTCACACACGAGCTGACTACAAGCTCAAAAAACATGCTCAAGTGAATATGCCTAATGTTTACATATTCAGACTTTATGATTTTTCCTACCCGAAAACTTTGGAAGGCTGGTTCGGATAATTGACGTTTCAGATAATCGACATTCGATAATTGACTCTCGACTGTACCATACAATTCCACACAACTGTTAAAATTACATGACTCAGATTTGAATACTTAAAGCATTGAACCTAATTGCCAAAAAACAAAACAAGTTCCAATTCCCTAGTAAGTTATCACATCATCAAGATTATGTGAAAGAGACATTTAGTATCCGTACACCTGGAGAAGTCTGGTCATTTACAGATGAAACGCAAACAGTATGGTTCCAAGAAGCATGTGAACACAAGGGGTTTATCACACAATATGTTAAAAACAGAAAGTAAGCATGAGGTATAAACAGTAGTGAAACGTTTAGAGCAGGGAAGTGCAGTGGAAATTAGTACATTTAAGCATTATTATTGTATTGCACCCCACGCCTGCATAGTAATACCCTCACAAGCTCTGTAATTAATGGCCTTCCTAACTGTAGACTGAAGCATGTTACTTTGATCTAAAGTTATTGAAACACTAAACTCTGCACAACCATATCTGCAAAGGTCTAAAATAATAGCAAGCCTTGCATCAACATTAACGTTAAGCACTTCAGTGAGCAGCATTAAAGATAAAGAATAAACCTGCAGTGGTAGGTCATCAGCTGCTTTGGTAGCTCAGTGGTGCTTGGTGCTGCCTCTGAAAGGCCATATTGATGGTTTGAGACTAGCTGCAGGAAGATTTTTTTTTTTTAGTAGTAGTGTAAGTGCTTTCCTTTAAGATATAATGATCATGCATTATGTATTTATTTTTATAGTGTGCGCTTCTGTGTTGCAAGTGTTAGACAACACACAAGTATGCTTTGTACTTGCCTAGTAAGTGTGAGCTATAGTGTTGGTGCCAGACTGCTCAACAAGACTTCTACATGAGTTTCCTGATGGTGCTACCGTAACTTATGTGCTTAATGTTAAATGTCAGTATAAGGCTTGTTGTTTTAGACATTTACCAGCATGGGCATTCATCATTCTATGCATGATCAGCTTCAGATTGAAGTAACATGCTTAGATCTAAAGAGCCAGTCTGTAGAGATTAGAATGGGATTGTGAATTAGCTTGATAGGTGGTTCCTGAGAGGCTTGCCCCCTTAACTCCTCCCCCCGGATTTCGTTGGCTGTTTGGTGGAGAGAAAGCAATACAGTACGCTACTCAATACATGGAATATTAGTCCCTATGGGTGCCAGTACAGATAGGCATGTTGATGCAGTGGTAGTGGATGCTCCCTGGCCTGGTGCCATCTGGTGATGGTATTTGAACATGGCTGACAAATGAACATGATATTTGCAAGTTAAGTCTTAGACAGCTGGTGCTTGTGGGTGGCTGTATGGATGAGCATGTCAGGAGAGTAATAGTGGACGCAACCCGGCCTAGTGCCATTTTGTGATGGTATTTGAATATGGTTGAGAACTGAATTTGGTATGTGGAAGTTAGGTGGTTAACTGGTTATGTGTTTAATAAAGCTTTGGTTGCAGTGGGTTTAAGTTTCCAAGCAGAAATATCAATGGTTTACAGTGACCACCCTTGTCAATGAAGATCTACATGTTGAAAAACTCGACACTACCAAATGCACTTTCTCATTTACAAGTTGAAAGGTGGTTTTCCAAGCCCTGGCTGGCTTCCTGGTCCCATGAATGTACGTAGGATACTACCTTTGTAGAATCATGCCAATCTTGGTGACATCAGTGGTTTGGGTAGATTTGTTTGCTAACCAGAAAATCATTTTCCACACCTTCTTTTTCAGTGAAACTTGTTTACTGGTAGTTCTGTATCTTTACCTTAGATGAGGTTTTTCCTTCTCACAGACAAGATATGACTTTCATTTCATGACCATATTTGGTCACTACTTTTCTGAAGTAAAAGTCAGTACCAGAGCGCTCTGGCTGTCTAAGTTTGCAGATGACTGCAAGCTAGGAGCAGTTATTGAATCTCCAAATGACTCCATCTTGCATGAAGGTTTGTCCCAAATAAATAGTGCTAAAATAATGGACTGAAACTAAGTGCCAAAAAATGCATTATTGTATCCTTTGGGAAGTCATCTTCCCCAGGGAACTACCACATTGACAATACACCCCGAACAGTTGACCCAGTTGTTTGGGATTTGGGAAATTATGTAGACAGTGACCCAACTGTTGACCACCATGTGTCTATTGCTATAAGAAAGTTCTTCTATATTGCACAGCTTATAAACAAAGGAATTTTGTCAAGATCTAAGGATGTCTTTGTCTCCCTTTACTCAGGCCTAATTAGGCCAGTCATTGAGTATAATGCCCCCTTTGGCAGGTATCTGTCCAGACAAATGCAACAACTGGAACATCCACAGAGATACCTTATTTAAAGGATACAAGGCCTAAACAACATGTCCTTTTGTAGACCAACTCAAGCCCTGTCACTATACTCTGCACCCTATAGAGTGCTAAGGTGTGATCTGTCTGATATACAAAGCATCCTCCAACCCAATATTCATGGATTTACTGCACATCAGCAAGTCATGTGGCTTCAGAAATACTTGGTCTAGAGATCTAAACTTCTTATGCAACATCAACAGAACAGTTTGGATGGACAAGTATAAGAGAATAATGTTAACTCTAAAACAGACTCCCCGTCCACATAAAACAAATCCTAGGCATGTCCCATGTAACCATCAAGCCCCAGCTCCCTTTTGGCATATTCATTCCTCACAGCTCAATGACTGAAAGACATCAGGAGTGGGAAGCAAGAACCATGGAACTACGACCATCATCTAGTGGAGGACAGGAGACATCCTGTGTCCGTAATTAACTTTTCCATAGCTACTTCTGCCTCATAGTTGCAGCGTAAATTATAGTTTCAAGGAAAAGGTATACGTATTTCCTTCCCATAAGGCTGTCTAGATTTAGTGATCAGATCCTTGTTGAACATGTTTTTTTTTATTTTTTATATTTATATATATATATATTTTTTTTTTTTTTTTTTTTTCGTACTTTTTCGTAATATTATTAAATTATTTTCTCCTTCTTCTAATGCATCTAATCAGTGGCTACTCTTTCAGATTCCAGGTCTTCTTATTAATTTTGCATTTCCACTCTGTTTTTCTAGTATGTGCAGCATCCTTCTCTTTTACTTATTGCTGGCTGCTGAATGTTTCCCTCAACCCAACCTGGACTTTCTTGTTAAAACTACAGATCTTTGCACACAGACCTTTCCTCATCAGGTATCTATCCTTCTTTATTATGTTTGTTTATTAAAACTTCTGCCCCTTTACTTTCTTACACAGTTTTATCAGCTTGATTTTCTCTGTTACAGAATGATCCTGTCCCTGCTTGTAATGATGTGGCTGTAAAGATGCTAAATGTGAATTCTGATCTGGACAGTTTTCACTGGAATGTCCCTATTAAAGATAATTTGTACATTAGGACTTTCACAGTTGTGGTAGCAACAAGACTGCTTTGTGCATATAAAATAATACCTTGTCCTTTCTGTATAACACTAGGACAGAGCATTGTATCATAAACAGTTCACCATCCCTGTAACTGTCCATAGCTTAAACAGATGCTTAACAGTCTGACATATTTTTTTAATCAGTTTAACAGCATTAGAAATAATAACATGTAATTTGTCATTAACACTGCACCATACACGAGCAAAAGATTTTTTAACGGAATTAAAAAAAAATTCACATATGTGTATTGTAAACATTCAGTTTCAATTCTTCCCAGCGAAAATTAATTAATAACAAGTCAAATGAAACTTCATAAACTGGCTTGCATGCCATGGCAGCCCCCTTGTACAGGGCTAAAGCCCTAACTGTGACTCAGTTAACCACCACTGCACTGAAAGAGCTGGCCAGTGGCACATATTGGTGATGAGCTGGAGGCTCCCCACCTCCCTGTGTGGAGAGGGTTGGGTGGCACATTTCCTGAAACTAGAATCTGTTCAGAACCCCTGGTGGCGACCACAGATCAGTGCAAACATTTTCTCTCAAGGAAGGGCATGGCAGATTGAGGAAGTGTCAGTTGTGGAAGTAGGAGAGAAACTCTTGAACATGCTTATTTCATGTCAACACCTTGGGCATTGTGCTGCATGCAGAGAGAGAGAAGTAGGGGTAAGTGTAGTTCCTTCATCCCCCATGGATGACAACAGTACTGTTGTTCCTCATCCCTCACCTATAAAGGAACAAGTAGGATGCGGGACTCTTGCCACTGAGGAAAGAAATGGGCTGTTAGGGCAGATGAGTGAGGCATGGTAATTATGGTAGTAAGGAACATAAACAGAAGTGAAGCAGAAAAATAAATCATCTTATTGCCTGCGTGAATAATTGCAAATCAGTTTTGGGAAACTGAACACATTGATTAACAGCTAATCCATTGTATGATCTCTTTTGACCTTCTCCTGTAATAAATACAAACAGCATTGATTTATTCATGTTTCCTGAAGACAGTAATGAAGGACATGACTGTCAGTTCAACATTGCTAATATCAGAGTGACTTCCTTTCCACAACCACATTCCCCTTGACCTGCTAATGCCCACACTTCTGTTTGACAGTCCTAAAATGGCCATCTTTTCCAACTAAGTGTGATTAGTACTTGGCATTTCTATGCATCCAATGTATGTCTCCATACACTCCATATCAGGCATTGATTGACTCTGTGCTGATTTCATTCACTCACACCTAGTCGGAGCGCTAGCAAGACTTCTCCTTTGCTACCTCTAGACTCTCCTATTTAGTATCACCTGGCTGCAGTTCTAAAATGTTGTCAACTTCAGTCTGATTTTTTTTGTCTAAACACTCTGGGTTTCCTCGACTCTCTAATTTTGCAATTAATCTGATTAAGAAATGTCCAGGAAAACTGAGCTGCTCCAGTGTACATTTCATTTTTTTCCCATTCTTTATATAAGATGTACCAACAGTTTCATATTTGTTGGGGTCCGCCTTGACTCTTCACCATGACACGCCCACCAAGAAGAATAGTATAGCATTCTAATGTCCAGACCAAATACAGCCCATACTTTGTCAATATGACCTTTTGTCTCATCTTATAAAATCACTGAAGGACCTGTTACTTGCTTATTGGGTTAATACAATGAAGAATAATTGTATTTGCTTTGAAGGTGGTATTGACATTAAAGAGGGGTTATGCAGAGTACCTTCCATACATTTTCTGGGAGGCCTATGAAGGAGAAATAAAGAAGGCTGTAACTGTTTCCCATCCCACTTGGGTTTGATTAGTAGCCCACTGGATGGGAGTGAACAGTCAACTTCAGTTAACCTGTTCTGCATGAAAGTCATGGTGAGGCATTGCTAAACTAGCTCCACCTGTCAGAAGACAGAGAGCTTGCAGATTGTTTCAAGACAGTGCAGTAAACTACAAAGCACTGCTAAACTTTGTAGCCTGGCCAAATTTACAGAAGCACACACTAATGCCCAAGACATAGTAAGCCTCTGCTTCAGCATGTGTGCAGGCAGCCATGGAGAAAAGGGGAGTAGAGTTAGTAAAACAGAGGAGCTAAGTCATCCATGGATGCATACCAGTCTGCCATTTGGCATTGTTCAATCAGCTGAACAAAGGAGTGAGGTCTACACAGGCAAACTCTCCTAGGAAAGAGAGGCCCATAATGGGTGACATGGGGCACTGAAGCATCCAAGAAGGAAGAAGAAGAAGACTGATGGGAGCTTGATGGTCAAGGATGGCAGGAAATGTCCCAGGCAGTTTATGCCAACTTTAGGTATTGTCCTTATGTTCACATGGATACTGGCTAGTTAAACACATTCTGGTATAAGAAAATGTATGATGTGTTTTATAGGTCCAAGCAGACAATGCTGATGAAATCACATGTGTATTTGTAGTGTAGGGGTTTAGGAGAATATGTATCCCTGTCAGAGATAATTTAGGCAGTTTGAGGGCCACTAGCATCAAGTTGCTCAGTATATTTATATGTGTGTGCATGTATGTGTGTGTGTATATGTATATATATATATATATATATATATATATATATATGGTTCGACTTTATAATCACAAAGTATTAAAATCTCTGTGCCCCCACACCCCCCCTACTTATGTATACTAACTCTGAGATTGCACAAACAGTAAAAGACAGTACACTCACACCCAGACATTCCACAGTCCTTCACACGCGTGTGCACTCACACACACACACACACACACACACACACACACACACACACACACACACACACACACACACATCACACATAGACAAACACCAACACATCCAACAATTACACACTCATATGTTCACCTTTCTACCCTAACCCAAACATACAACTTACAAACAATCTCACATACACTCAGACTCCCACTCAAAACCCTTACAAAACATTCACTTACCTTAGATTCCATGTAACTCCATACAATACGCCGAACAACATCCAAACAGTGCACGTCACGTAACGTAAAGCCATAACTGCGAATCTGAAATATTAAAATTCGCGATTATGCACTTTTGACATTTTAAAAATTCGATTTTATGGTTGCGAAATACTGAAATTCACGATTTCAGTATTTCACAATTATAAAGGGGAACCATATGTGTGTGTGTGTGTGTGTGTGTGTGTGTGTGTGTGTGTATATATATATATATATATATATATATATGTGCACAAGCACACACACACACACACACACATAGATATATATCCCAGCTTTGGAATACAAGGCGCATTATTTCTGACGTCATTTTTAATGGGTTACAATGACAGAAAAGACTCACATATTGTATTCACATATAGGAATTTGCATCATATACTGGGGATTTTGGAAACTGCAACAGTAAAGTACTGAATGTAAGCCTTATACAACCGCACCTTTCCTCTGTTGTAAATCAACATACACATTATGCAGGACTTGTTTCGTACTAGTTGCTACATTAAGTTGTCAGACAAAGAGAGACAATGTCAAAGAGATTCAGTGCAAAGAATAATGGTAAGGCATCCAGACATTAGTGACAAAGTGGAAGCAAGAAAAGCAAAACAAAAAGGCATAAAAAGAGAACCCGTCGGAAACTGTGAAGTGTGAATGCAGTTTAGAACATTGTGCAACAGCTTACTAAAACATTAACGATGAAGCAGTGTTGTACTATTTAACTGCCAAATCAGTATATTCTTTAATCAAGTATTGTCCCACGTTACTGCTATGGCTTGCCAAGCTAGAAGGGGTAGCACAGTGTTACTGAGCAATGTATGCAGTCCTGCCTGGAAGGTAATGTTACAGAGTTGCCATGCTGGCATTTTCTTGGCATAGTTGTTATTCCAAGCAGTGCCTGCTGTTAGATGTGGGCAGGGCAGGACCCTGTCAGTCTTGCAGTCCGAGATGCTGAGTAAGGGGCATTTTACAGGAGTGGTTTGTATGACCTCTGCCAGGAAAAATCTGCTTTGCATCTCAGTAGTCTGGTTTGTGTGAAAGACCACTGATTTCATTCTCTGAGGCCATAGACTACAACTCTTACATCAGTTATAGTATTTAAATTGTGTAACAAGAACCCCTTCAAAAAAAAAAAAAGTTTCATTCGTATGTCACTGGGCACTGATGATTGTTTCCAGATGTAGAAATCTGTATAATAATTTCATGCGTTGTTCCTAATGTTTAAATTACCTCTCCGGTGCTGGAATATTTGCAGAAGAGCAGATGTGCTGAAAAGATTTTTTTCTTTGATGCATGAATGAATGACAGAGTAAAAGTGCTGATAGTGCAGCCTGAAAATATTCTGCGTTAATCCAAGTATATGAGGGTGCAGCACTTTTACCAATGATAACGTGTTCATTATGCATTCGTCTTTAATTAACAGTACATAAATGAAGGAGTCAAGGGAAAGCTATTTTCAGTCATTGTGTTCTTTGATGCTGAATCATTTACATGCAGTCATTTTTCAAAGAAAGTGATGAATGCATGTAATGTAGACTCCTTGAAACCATCCTCAGTTGAAAAACAGTGCAGGATTTAAAAAACACAAGAATTACTCACATTCTGAATAATTGTAATGCTTCTATATGTTGTTGGTAACCATTTTACAGATAGTTTATGCTTGGAATTAAGTTGATCAAATTAGCTAAATGGCATTATCATCAGACATCCTGTGTATCTTTTCATTGCAAGACTGTGTTTGTCAGTGTAATCTTAGGAAATATTTATGTAAAACACCATTGTTTGAAATGTGTTATTATATTGCTTGTGAAGAGAAATCCGTGTTAAAATTCTGTTGAGGACGTACCAGTTGTATTTATGGTTATTCTTTTTTTTATATATTTTAATAGTTTGTATGAATGGAATGTATGTATACCTGTGGTTACCATGGAATGCATGCATATCTGTTGCTGCCATATAATGGTGAGATTAATAAAAATGGTGATTTTTTAAGTATAGATTTGGAACTTGGTACAACTAGTACGAAGTAAATGAATATAACATAAAATGTACAAAATTGCAACCAGAAAGTTGATTATGCACAAAAATGACAATGCATCTAAAGTGAGATAATGGAAAACTACATAAATTGCTTTATAATATCCAGCAGTACCTAAAAGGGCAAGTATTCTGCCTTGAAAGAGATGTCACATTCACAATCATCCAGTGTGCAGTATATAATTATTAAGGGCAAGTATTCTGCCTTGAAAGAGATGTCACATTCACAATCATCCAGTGTGCAGTATATAATTATTACATTTTTGCTGCTGGGCTTTATACCCTCCCACATCCCCACACCCTTAAATTCACCAAATCTATGGTTATACAGCCATAGAGTAGGAAGACTGTACTAGACATTACAGACAGGCATTACAGTTCATTCCCATAGAGTAGGACAGATACACCAGCATTACAGACAGGCATTACAGTTAATTGCATGCTTTTATGGTTTGGTTATGGTATTATAGTGCTATGACTGCTGTAAAATTGAGTACCTGATTTGGAAAAATATATATATAAATTTTACATATTTAATGGGGCATTAAATTTGCCATCCTCAACAGAAGTCATATGTCCACCTTCAATGTTATGGACCTTTGCAATTTGTTATATCCATATTGGTTTTGTACTTGCTATAAACATATATAAGGGTGTTCCTCAGGAACAGTTAATTTCCTAATAAAAATTGCCCCAGGATCTATTTGCTGCTGTACTTAGTTGCGATTTCACATTTAAAAAGAAACATAAGGCTTCATGGGCTTCATCTTACAGCCATTTTCCCTTCATCAGAACTGAGTTTCCTTTTGTAGTGAAAGAAAATGTCACTTCAATAGATAAAGTTATTTGTTAGTTAATTATTTTTTCTGAGGCCGTGTTACTTCCGTAGAGTGATGTTCTGCATATACATTGTGTGCATTCTGATCATAAGTGGAATAAAAATCAAACATTGTACAGCTTTGCAGACTATTTATTTGCTCTAAGACTTCAGAACAATGAAAACACCTTGGTAGTGTGTTGCATTTGTATTCATTTCATTCACATCAGATAAGTTGTATATATGTTGAGCCTGTGCCCTTTAACAGGTATTTATGCAGTTTCACTTGCTGGTGTTGTGTTATATATAACACTCTTTTGATGTAGTGATTAACCAAATGAATGTTTAATATCAGTACAGTGCTATGTTCTGCTAATTTGCTCTGTACAACTTTATACACTGTTTTACTGTGGATTCTGTGTCAGTGTACCCATATATCAGTATACTTCCTGCTAAACCTAGTATGACCTTACATTCATAAACTTTCTTACCATCTCTTTACTCTTATAATGCCCCATTTGCTGTGTCTCACCGTGCTCCTTCCTCCATTTTTATGGTTAAGTATTAATTTTATTGCCCTGTGTAATATTACAGTTTAGTAGAGTTTTTCTCTTTTCTTTCCTTCCAGAGCCTGTAGTTTTCACTTCATCCACCCCTGACTCTGATATTGAAGGAGCTCTGCCACAAGGCCAAACTCTCAAACATTTTCATTGAGATTATTGTCATTGTGTAATGTAAGCAAGTTTAACATGAAGAGCCTTGCTGTGTACTAATTGTAGGTAGTCAAATACGAGCCTTCCCTGTGCTGGATAGTGGTTGTTAAATTCCCCTGAAAGCAGTAGTCCTTGCAGTCTAAGGACCACTTAGTAAGCAGACCACAGTATTTCCTACTGATCAATATGTTACACAGTATATGCCAGTTACTTAGTCTCCTTAGTTTCCTGGTTTCTGCATTCAGTAGATGAAAGAAAGCTTGTTCTACTTTGTGCCTTCATGTAAATTCCTCTGTGTTATAAATTGATTGCTATCCTGCTCTGTATTATAAACTGATTGCTCTCTGTAATAATTGACCTGAGAGTGGGAAGCCTGCTACAGTCTCATATCCTACCCCCAATACCCACCCACCATTTCTACTCTAACATTATATTTCCCACATACAGATTTCACTTGTGACATCCAATCCCCAACCATCCACTAACAACTTTATTACTATCATATAAACAATCCTGTTTCTATTTCCTATTTCCCAACTTTCATCTGATATTTAGCATCATTCCCAACAGCCTTTCTCCCTGCCATACTGCTTTACACTATAGCCATACATGTTAGGTCCCTCCCCAACAGTACTTATTCATTATTCTACATTTCAACTTCTACTTTCTCCAAATAAACCTGTACTACTTCCTGCCTTAACTATATCCTCATACTCTATCCTTTCAAACCCCCTCTATTTCTTGCATTTCAGAAACAACCTAACGCTCTTCCTTCAGAGAAAATAATTTCTTCCTACCAGTATTCTACCAGCTTTCAGACGGCACCACCACTAATTATCCTACAACCCTGCAACTTCTTGCTTCCTTCTTGGTTTCTAATTCCCCATTCTTGCCATCAGTAAAACACAGATCCCATTTTACTTAATCATGAGTCTCTTCAGCTTATCCTCTGTTCTTCTTCTCCTACTGAGCCATCTTTCATCCTACTATGACTCAATAACATCTCTCAACATCTCTACAATTCTGTCCCTACCACCTATCCATACTTCCTTTGTCAACTGTCTACACAGAGCACCAAACCTATTTAATGATGCCCCTCACCTTTACCCCAACTATAGACTAACTCCATTTCAACATAAATCAAAACAAGATTAAGTAGAAAAAAAGTCTCTAAAAACAAGAATAAATAATACCCCATTATACTAAAATCCTCATAGTAGAAGAGATTTACCCTAATCCTGGCCCCAACTATCACAACCAACATCAAGAGAATTCTATTCCACATACTACTCTAACCCTACAATGATCTACCCCCCCCCCGGGTAATTTAGCTTTTAAATATTAAAAGCATAAGAAATAAAACTACTGAACTACATGCCTGGATTGCCTAACACAAAACTGATATTCTTGCTATAACTGAAACTTGGCTTATACCCAGCATAAACAACTCTGAAATTACACTTCCCATTTATAATATCATCTGTAATGACCATATAAAGAGAAGATGGTGGTATTGATTTAATATTTCCCCAAAACTACCATATTTTCCCTGCTGCAAACCAATACCAAAATTCAGTTCAGCAGAGCTTATTACTTTCGTGAAAATAACATTTATGAACAAATGTGATTCGCTGTCCTTTACATCCCTTCTGGCAATATGACTGGATATCAATAACAATTCTACATAAAAAATGCTACTAGGTGATGTCAATATCAGTTGGTTTGACATAATCTTTAACTGCCCTACATCTTGCATGAACATATACGGTTTCACACAACTAATTAATAGTATCATACATTAGACCAAGACATCAAATTCCTTATTAGATTGGATCCTAGTATCAGACCCTAGCAAATTCACCATCATACACGCTGTCTGTGACCACTTCCCAACGTATACAATCAGATACCTCACACATCCACTCAAACAGCATGTTTATAAAACAATGTGTAGCCTCTCCAAGTTTAATCCAGAAATATTAATTACTACTCTGTCATTTATTAACTGAAACATCCTGAAAATTCCCCCTTAGGTGATGCTTTAAATGAATTCAGTACATCTTTCCTAAATGTCCTAAATAGCCTTTCACCCCCTAGAAGGAAGAGATTAAAACAAATAATGCAATTTGGCTATCCAAAACCAGTAGAATGCGAATGCAGGATGGAGATAAAGCATGGAAAGAATAGCAAAAATATAAGCTATCACAGTATCTTGAAAACTTTATAATGCTCTGCAACTGTAATAAAAAGCAAATAAATGAAGACAAAACATATACTATAATAGTATTCAGAACAGTAGTTAACACAACCCTAAAAAATTTGGATCAGATCAGCCATTAAAGAAATCTTACATCCCGGAAAAAAAAATTCAACCCTAAACCCTCTCCCAATAACTCATCACTTGAAATTAGACCAGAATTCATCTCTTATTTCATAGATAGTGTACCATCTCTAACCAAGGATTCCCCAACATCAAATCCCAACCCTGCCCAGCAGCCAACCACACATCATCACATCCACTTCCACCTTTAAACCTGTGCCCACATCCTATAAAAGTACTCTTAAAGAAACTCAAGCTATGCTCTGCTTCAGCTGATATCCTTCCAAGCGAGTACTTTAAAATAGCAGCTAGTAACATTGCCTATCCTGTCTTAATCCTTATAAGTAGGTCAATCCAGGAATCTCACATTCAGTCTGAAAAAAATAACAGATTATCCCTCTGCACAAAGGAGGAAATTCAGAAGACATTACTAACTTTAGACCTATAGCAATCTTATCCTTCCTCTCCAAAATACTTGAAAAATGTATTCAAAACAAATTGTTAAACTATCTCCCACAGGAAGAACTCCTTTCCCCCATACAACATGGCTTCCATCCCTCCCATAGTACTAACACTCCACTTCTAATTTTTGTAACTACTGTCAATAAGTCTAGAGATAATGACAAATGATCTCCTCCTTATTGCTAGACTTGTCTAAAGCCTTCAACACAGTTTGTCACAGCAAACTTCTACTTCAAATGGCCTCACTTGGTCTTTCTTAGACCACCCTTCTACACTTCAAAAGCTAATTGTCCAGTAAGTATCAGTCATTAAAATGGCACTCCACCCTCTTTCCATACCTACCAGTCACCACTGGTATACCACAAGGCTGTATCATTGGTCCTCTCCATTTTAACACTCTCACCAAGACTCTCCACACATCCACACAGCAGGCCTCTTATATGTATATCAGACAAGCTGGTGCATCTCCAAAAATTTATTGAGGAAGCTTTAACAAACACCGAAACATGACTTTATAACTCACATGTCATGCTCAACCTTCACCAAAACACAAATGAATTATTTTTTCCCTAAATTCCATTCTCATGAAGAAAGAAAATGTAAATTCCACTCTCTTAATAACACAACCTCTGAAGTCACTTCTCAAAGCACATTATTAGGGATATTATGGATAATAATGGATAATAGTTTTAATTTCTCCCTGCATATATAAAATTGCATTAAAAAATCACCAAAACCTAGGGATGCTTTACAGAGCAACAAAAAATATCACCAGTGTAATTAGAACTACACTCGCCACTACTCATCTCCCTCTCTTCATTACTTTGTGACTCCTCCATCCTTACTAATCTCCAGGCATCACAAAAATCAAAACTGGAACAATGCTATAATAAAGTGGCTATGTTTGCAGCAAATGCCAATTTCAGAACCCACCACTGTACAGCACTAAAAAGCCTAAATTGGTTAGAACTTCTTCATTAACTAACATATACATAGATTCTTACTACTTATAAAATTATCCTGCATCCATCTGTTTGTCCTACACTAAATACCATTCAGCACAACTATGTTCCCAATTGTTTTTTATGATCCAATGACCAAAAGCTACTCTCTGTGCACAGACCTATGAAATCTCTGGGAGTAGGCTGTACTCATACCATGTTGCTAAAGCTTGGAACTCCTTATCTGTATCCATCAGGTCAGTACTTTCCCTCCAATCCTTTATAACCATTCTAAAAGTCTTCCTAGACAAAATGTGTCTCTGTTCTTGCTCAACCCTAGGATAAACTGTATCCCTAAATATGAACAAGTATCTCTTCATGCATTATATCTCTTTATTCTCCTTTCTTCACTCTCTTCCTTACGTTAATCATTTTCTCTCACGACTCTCTTTCTAAATATGCCATAACCCTGTTTTTTTCTCTCACTTTATAATGCAGTTCCTATTTGTATTAAGAATAAAGAAATAAATGGAAATACTGCCCAAAAAGACTTGTAACCAAACAAACAAGCAGTATTCACGACGAACGACTCCAAACCACCAACTTAAGCAGATTAAACAGTTTTATTGCACGAACCACAAAGACACTTGTATTCCATAAACGCCTTAAACAAACAATCACTTGCGTTTTCGTCATTAAATGACTTAATCAGATGACCAGCATATACTAAAACCTTTTATTTATACTACAAACTAATCTCATCAACCAATAAAATTCAACCATTAATTAAAACTCCATTGTCATTTTATGTTACCCATATGTTTAAAAGTTTATGTAAATAACGTTTCATACTCAATATTTTAAATATAAGCATAAATATGATAAAACATCATTTATTAAAACACCTTTAAAATTCATATATTTCTATTTGAATAAATTTATATATATAAATAAATAAATAAATAATTTCATTCACATCTACTCAATGTTAAATGAATATATATACACAGTGCCCTCTCATGGCCACTCATGTAATTACATTCACAATTTTGCAGATCTCAATTTTAATAGAGATATTATGGAAATACAATCATTCAACCCAGGGGGTTTATCAGCCTCTAAAGTGATCTGCCACCAAAACTCCCTAAATTCAATTTTTTCTTCCCATAACCCCCCTCTAACATCACATTTTACCTGTTCCAAAACTAAAAACTTGTATTTATAGTTGGGACAAACTTTGGTGTGCTTAAATAAGGCATTACTTTCTTTTCCTACTGAAATCTCATAAACATGCTCGTAAATCCTTTTTAATTTCCGTTCAGTCTTTCCTATGTAGAAGGATCCACATTTTTCACAAAAAGCCAGATATATTAAACCCTTAGATTCACAATTATAATATTCCCTACTATTTACGTATCTTTCTCTACTTTCTAGGTATATTCTATCAGTATTTATAATGTACATGCATTGGGTACAATGCCCACATTTGTATGTACCTATTTTATTTTTCTTTCTGTCTTATACTTATTATTATTCTCTATTATAGATCTTATATTTTGTGAATTTTTAAAAATTACTTTCTTGGGTATATTGACCAAATTTTCTATATCAGTTAAGGCCAAAAATCTTTCCCATTCTTTTAAAAATATGTTTCTAACTACATTATTCAATCCATTATATTCTAGTATCAAAGTTTGCTGAAATTCTTCCCCTTCACCAATTTTATTACTATTCTCAAATCCATTATTCATATTTTTCTTATTATATATCGGGCAAAATTTGTCCTGTCTCCTTTTTTCCACTTCCTGTCTTATTTGTGGAATAAATGCTAAAGGATAATTTCTCTCTAAAAACATTTTTTCTAAAAGTTCACATTCTGTTTTGAAGTCTGTGTCTAAGCTAGTCATTCGACTTCCTCGGACAAACTGTCCCTTCACTATATTTCTCTTACAGTGAAACGGATGGGCACTTTCAAAATGTAAATAAGAATTACAAAAAGTACTCTTTCTAAATATTTTTGTTCTTAATTCTTGTCCATCTTTATAAACTTCTAAATTCAGGTATTTGACATTATGTTCTGAGATATTGTAAGTAAATTTCAGGAAGTTTGTGGTGTTTCCTATATATTCCATAAATTCTAAAAACTTTTCCTTTCCAGCTACCCAGAAAATTAGTATATCATCCAAAAACCTCCTGTATATCCTCCAACAGTCTTTAAATTCTGAATTAAGTATGTATTTTTCTTCCCAAAAAGCAAGGATTAAGTTAGCATATGTAGGGGTGCAGGCCGCCCCCATTGCTACCCCCTGTATTTGTTGATAAAATTCCCCATTAAAATAAATAAAGTTATTCTTTAGGACTAATTCCATTAACCAGGTACTTATTAATTTATCATTTTGGGTTAAAACTCCATCTACATACACTATTTCTTCAAACATTTTTGTTCCTTCTTCATATGGGATGCTGGAAAATAAATCTATAATATCTATTGTAGCAAATAATAGTTGCTCATTACCAGGACTATCCGGTAGTTCCTTCAATAAGTCCCAAGAATCTTTTAAAATACATTTCCTTTTCATCCATACATTTTTTTAATTTCTTATCTACAAATTTAGCTAAGGGATATGTTTTTGACCCTTCTGCCGAAACTATCGGCCTAAAAGGTGGTTCTTCCTCATTTTTATGAATTTTGGGTATACCAGATATCGTAGGGGTTCTGGGTTTATCAACTTTCAAATATTTAAAAGTATTATAGTCTATAAGCTCTTCATTTAACATGTCCTGCAAAATAATATCTATTTTATTGTAAGCTATATTCATTTCATTCATAGATACTATTGAATATCTAGTTTCATCCCATAGGATAGTATTCATTTTACCTTCATATAGAATACTATCCATAATAACTAACCCACCCCCTTTATCAGGCTTCATCACTCTAATTTTATTATTGTTTTTCACTTCGTATAATAAATCACTTTCTTTCTTACTTAAATTTGGTCTATACCATATCTTATTAGCTTGTTTCCTCACTTCCGATTCTATAATTCTCTCAACATTTTTTAATTGGGGATGTAATGGAGGGTTATATATACTTTTCCATTTCAATTCTGTCTTGTATTGAATTTTATTGTTAGGAAACATAATATTTAAATTCACCTTCCTTAAAAAACTCTTTATGTCCAATATACTACTTGTTAAGTCTCCTTTGCTATTGGGTATGTATTTAAGGCCCCTAGAAAATAATTCAAAATGTTCTTTTTCTAAAATTAATTTACTAAAATTATAAATAGAAAAATTATTATAAATATATTTATGCCTATCTCTTACTATTTATTTTTCTTGATGTGTTGTGGGGTGGGGATTTAATAAAAATTTCCCCCTCCCCCTTCTCCCCCCCCTCTCTGGAAAATTCTGCTGCTGAGGACCCTGCTTACTTTTCAGTCTCTCAGACCTCCTTAAGGGTGGAAATGCTGTATCATATTCCTGTCCATCCTCATCAAAAAAACATGTTCCATCATCATTAACATTAAAATTATTGTCTCTACTATTATATTTATACCCATTAACATGATTCACATATCTTTTATTAGGTATAGGGTAACATGTGCGATTTTCATATTCATTAATATCCCTCTGTAATTTTTTGATTTTTCTACCCACTAAATCTTCACATTTCACATCTATATCTTTCCTAATATTATAATACTTTTCTTTTTCTTCTTTTATTGAAAAAATTAAATCATCTTTAATATGCTGGTCAAGTTCATTGATATCTTTCTGCAACGCTTCTTGACTTTTTATATTGTCCTTAATAATTAACTTCAAAACATCTATACCACATTTATTAAATACTTCTAACAGCTCCTTATGAAAATCTGTACCAATAACAACATTATTTGGAAATTTAAAAACACGTAGTCCCTTAGGGACAATATCTCTGGATATACACTCTTTTAAATATTCATTCTCTATATCCAATGTTTTGAATTTGTGCATCAATTTATGGTTTATCAATTTTATTTCTATAAGTGTCATTCAGCCCTTCTCGTTGGTTATTATAGTCTCGTTTAAAAACATATTTGCCTTTTAGCCAGTCAGAAGTCTCTTTATGTACATTAGTAACAACAGTACCTGAATTCAGGCCACGCTCTTCACGAACAGCGTTATTATTTCCATTAGACCCAGGTCTAGATTCTAAATTTTTAAAAATCGTCTGTGTGTTAGCAGCGTCAAAAGTACCTTCAATATTTCCATTATTGGGTCCACCAAGGTCGCCAGCTTCAGGTATTGCGCCAATAAGCTCCCCTTGCTTCCGAATACTCTTTCCGCTCCTAACATTCAACCCTTCGGTTCTGAGGACACGGGATTGGATATTAACGCTGCTAGTCTCCAAAAACGACTGGCTGATAGGTGTAAGAAGTTCCTATTTGTATTAAAATAACTTACCTTTGATTTGTCTATAAAGTGTTTAAAATGTCTCTAAATATTAAATCTTTCTCTTATAAGTTACATCTATTCTTAACCAATGTTTTTACATTATGTCTACTTTGGTAAAATTATTTAAGTTTACATGTTTTTATGTTATTTTTGAAGATTGTAAAATTATTGTACTTCAAATGTTTTTGTAATACTTTGGAGCTTTTATCCATGAGCCTCTTGAAAGTGGACACCTACCCAGTTGGACTTTCCTGGTAGTCAAATGTCAATAAATAAATAAATGTAAATCTTCACTTACTACTTATGTACATAGGAATATATCCAAGAACTGCTTTTTACTAAATATTATAAAGATATATATAGGTGTAATCTGTTTGATACTATAGTCCAAGCGAAACTTCAGGTCTAAAGGGTGGACATACAGGACTGTGTCTGAATTAGTGTAGTTCACATGGCCCCTGTCAGTGCCATTTTTTAACGTGTATTTACAGTGAAAGAAAGTATCACTTATATGTGTATTTATCTGTTGGTTTAATTTCTCCAAATCTTTTGAGTTTTTAATACCATGATGGAAATGGACTCCATTCCTAGGTCAGGTTATGACTAAAGTTTATGAAATTGGTATTGTTTCAGTCTTTGATGTTAGCCAAAAGTGCTCTTTGCAGCACCCACAATGTGGCCAGAACTGACTCCTTCTGCAATTCTTATGGAGTTACATGTATTGGTAGCATCTCTAAATACGAATATAAATTCTTTTTTATGAGACCCACTGCTCTTACTACTGTTGGAACTGTCTGGCTATCTTTTTTTCCACATTGCTCTGATTTCTGGCTGCAAATCCTGTATTTTATGACTTTATGTCTGTACGTGAAACACTGTAATTGCTAGGTGCAGCAGTTTCATTGATCAGTGCTACTTTTGTCTATTTTTATGGCCTACTTATTATATCTGGATTTTTCGCATTTATTTTTTGATGGGTGATCCCATGTAATGTATACTTCATCATTCTTTATAATGCTTTGTGGTTCATGTTTCCAATGCTTCTCAGCTACTTCTTTATCATAGTGTTTGCACAATCCCCAGCAATCTCGCCACATTATTGTGCCTTTCAGTGCACAGGCCCTCTAACATGAATGTGTCACACCTGGCAACAGGATGTCCGACTGTTTCCAGTGGTCCTCCATGAAGCCTCATCCACCTGTAGGGGTTTATTCCCTTCTGTTTCTGGACCATACAAATAATGTGCTCTGACAATGCTTCTATATATATTTTGTATGCACTGTTTTATACTTGGTAAATACCTTGCAATACTGTACTCTACTAATGCTCATTGTATATATTATACATAATGTTTTTTATGTTCATCCCAGGAATGGGCTATGTTGACATATTTGTATTTTGACTTTGTACTATTAACTGCTTAAATTTTCTGTAGAACACTCCCTAACTGTTACTACCTTTCACTTTGTAAACTGTTTATCATTCATCCCTCTTTATTTCCACTGCATTGAGCTTTTACTTTGTAATTGTATGGAGCTTTTCTCCCCAGGACTCCGCTGAAAATGGACACTTGCTGTCCATTCGGACTATCCTGGTTAACCAATGTTAAATAAATAGCAGAAATAAATAAAAATTCTTTTTTACAGAACCTGCATTTGTTTTTCCCACATGTTCGGTGGATTTTGTAAACCAACATGTATGCAGTCCACTATCCTGGGCTGCCATTATTAACCTTTCATCCTTTGATTTTAACTCACTTCTCCTTAACCATTCGTGTGTCAAATCCTATACTTGCCACTAAATTTATGGCTTCTCCACATTCTTTTCCTTCTCATCTGATCCTTCTCATTGAAGTCTTTCTTTTGTTTTTTGTCGCATTCATTTACTGGCTGTTTTTTGTCTACTTCTGGTTTGATTTCCATTCCTGCATGCCACCAGAATGCTTCTCTGCAGCTGTTGGGGTCTTCTCAGTGGCCAGGGGAGAGACACTCTTTGTGGTCCTGGGGAGAAAACAGGAAAGACTTCCCCGTTTGGTCAGAATTTCTGTGGATGCTTAACACTGTTGGCCCCAATCTTCCTATCAAAATTAGACAGGAGAAGATTACTGGGTCTGGCTCAGGTTATAATTCAGGCTTTTGATCCTTCTTATAATGTGATTTCTGGTAAAAGAAAGAGAGATGCTAATTTTACTGAAGAGAATCAATATTCTGAATTTGGACAGGAGGATGATGGGGCAGTTACAGGGTTTTATTTATTTATTTTATTTATCATTTTGTTGACCAGGAAAGTCCGACTAGGACAGAGCCTATTTTCAGCGGAGGCCCGAAGAGAAACACTCCAGATGCATGTCTTTGGATTTCCTCCTTAGTTTTCTGATTCAGACTCCGACAAGACCTCAGTTTCTCATGCCTTTTGGGGAGGGGGTCTGTTCCTCAAAGACTATTTCTAGAATGTGCCAGTGTTTTCAGTGGGAGAACATTGAGGTTCTTCAGTCCATTAGAATATACTGTGAGCTGTTACAGAAGGAATTTCCAGAATCTTTGCCCATTCCTCCAGTTCTGTCAGCTTTGGAGAATCTATGTGTTACTGCCTGCAATATTCCGGATAATTAGCTTGCTGCCTCTGAAAAAGCAAATGGAAAGTGTGAGGTTCTTTAGTCTTTTCAGCTTTTGTACACTCTTTCCAAACCTGACCCAGCAGCTATAACTTTAGTTAATCCTACTGCTGGTAAAAATTGAATTAATTCCAATCCTATTCTTGCTGACAAGGATGGGAGGATAGTTGGCAAGTATGGGAAAACAAACGAATGCTTCTGTAAATTTGATTTCAATAATTTTGAATTGTCAGGCTGATATGTTAGTTTATTCTGACCAATCTTGAAAGTATGAAGTATGTTTTATCTGCAGTTTCTTCTTGTGAAGAAAAATCTGCTTTAAATAATTTAGTTTCTTTCATTTTACAAGTCGCAACACATTGTTTACAATGTGTGTGTATGATTCAGTTGATAATTCAGGGCTATCACCACTGGTACTGTTTTGAGGAGGTTTGCCTGGCTGCATTCTCAGAACCTCCCAGATGATGTGAAAAATAAGACTTTTTTATTCTCCTTTAGATAGAAATTTAGTTTTTCATGTGATGAAAGGGATAAGTTGATACTGAGCATCTGTACAATTTTACAGCCCTTCTTTTGGAAAATTTCTAAGGGATTCTCTAACCCTTCCTCCAAAATAACAGAATAAACAGTTTCAACAAAATGTGGGTAAACAGACATTTAATAAGAAGTGGCAGTGATGGTTCCAAAAAGAATTCAGGAATCCCCCAATACCAAGAACAGTCCAGCAGGTCAGAATGACTATTTAAGTGGCCTCATAATCCCCCAGCCCCTGCCTGGCAGTCCATTTTCCCTTACAGAAAGTTTAAATCTCCACTTTTTCATTTGTCAACAAGTAGTTTTAGATAAATGGGTTATGAACATCATTCATCAAGATTACAGATGGCAGCGTGAGAAACCCCCTCCTTTCCAGGGGGTAATTCTTCATCCACCAGACCAAACTCCATTATTCCCCCCATCCATCAACTCACGCTTTTCCAAGGATTGATTGAACCAGTTCCTCTTTCCCAGGTTGGGAAAGGTGTTTATTCAAGGATGTGTTTAGTGCCAAAGAAATAAAATGCTTGGAGACATTTCTGGATCTTTCTTTCCTAAACCTGTTTCAAATGGTGCACAAGTTCAAAATGCTGTTATTTCACAACCAGTCACTTCTTTCTCTTTAAGTTTCCTGGCAACACTAGATTTAAAAGATTCTTATCATCACATACCTATTTATCCAGACTTCAGGCATTTCTTAAGGTTTTGTGTGTCTGGATCACATCATTAGCTCCCTACCTTAATCTTTGGCTATCCACTACACCAAGAGTGTTCACAAAGTGTCTAACTCAAGTTCTAGCTTATTGCAGGCTACAGTGCATCCACATTTTTCCATATTTAGATAACCTACTTATATTTGCAGAGTCTTTTTCAAAGTGTCTGGAATCTCTCCTTTGGGCGAGAGAGCTCTTAAACAAGCTGGATTTCCAAGATAACATTCAAAAGTCTTTTTATTTTCTTTTTTTGTTACTTTTTCACTCAGGATTGTGTTCCTCGGTGTCAGACACCTCAGTTCAAAGAGCTTTTATTCCACAGGAAAAAGAGATCCATATCTAGATCTTTTTCTAAGGTTTTCCACTCAGACTTTGGTCACTGTGAGGGAATACCTCAGGATTTTGAGTCTCATGGCTTCTATTATTCTCATGATACGCTTGGCAAGACTCCAAATGAGAAAGATACAATGGTATCTGATGTATCTTTGGTCCCAGCACCAACATTCCTTCTCTTTTCAAATCCCAGTGCTGGCATTTGTTAGAAGAGAAGTCACTTGGTGGAGACAGCAAATTTCCTTAAATCAAGTCTCCCTTTCTCCCTTCGTCCCTGCTCCAAAGCAGTCAGTCACCACAGAAGCCTTGGACTTTGCTTGAGGAGCAGTTTCAGGAGGGATAAAAGTACAAGGTGTGTGAGACACCAAGGACAGGTGCAAGTACATAAATGTAAAATATTTGCTTGCCCTGATCAAGGCACTCGATTCTCTAAAACAACTTTGGTCCCCTGGACCTATTCAAGTTGTTACAGACAGTGTCACACTCATGTGGTACATCGACAAGCAAGGGGGAACAAGATAGTATCCCTTTTGCAGACTAACCATGTTGAATTGGGATATAGCTTTGCAGCACAGTCTCACTCTACAGGCATCTTACATTCTGTCTGAAGAAAATTGTGTGGCAGGCAAGCTAAGCATGACAAGGGAAGGCCCTCACAAATGAAAGCTAGATCAGGGTTTTTTGTAAGACTTGATCTATCTGTGGGGAGTTTCACAAGTAGACCTACCTATCTCATCTCCGAGTAGTCAACTGGCAAGATTCTGCTCCAGGACTCCATAAAAGAAAGCCTACGAGACAGAAACCTTTTCCTTTCCTTGGACAGGGATGTTTCTGTATGCCTTTCTACCCTTTCCAGGGTACTTCTGAAAATTTAGAAGGAATCTACCAAGGTCATTCTGGTTACTCACTTCTGGCCCAGGCAGCAGTGGTTCTCTCTTCTGTTGGAAAAATCCAGTGGCAATTACCATGAGCTTCCTCACAGAATGGATCTACTCACACAAGATCAAGAGTGTTTGATACACCCTGACCCCAATCAACTTCAGTCGACTACCTCGATGATAGTGTTGTAATTTCCTTTAGGCACCTGTTAACTGAGGACGTGCAGCAGGTACTAATGAAGACAGGAAAACCTGCTACTAGAAAATCATATATTAGTAAATGGAAAGTATTTTCCAGTTGGTGCTAGTAACATAATCAATAGCAATTCAGAGTTAGTGTTTCTCTGGCTGTACACTATTTGTGTGAGTTACAATCCAATGGTCTTTCTTACTCCTACATCAAAGTTCATTAATTGGCAATTTCAGCATGTGTGCCCATGGATCCTCTTCTTTCAATGTATCTTCATGTAAACATGTTTTCGAAAGGCATTTTGCATAAAGAGGCCTCCAAGAAAACCGATGGCCCCTCTTTGGGATCGTAATTTTGTGTTAGAGAAGCTAACATTTGCTCCATTTAAACCAGCTAATCTAGCTGACTTGAGGTTCTTAACGTAGAAAACTGTTTTACTGATTGCTCTGACCTCTGCAAGAAGAGTACCTGAGCTGCAAGCTCTTATAGTGAATCAGCTGTATGTTATTTTCCACAGAGACAGAGTTTCTTTGTGAACGAACCTTCTTTTATGCATAAAGTGGTATCTGAGTTTGCTTTAAACCAAACTGTCCTTCTCCCCATTTTCTTTCCTGACCCTAAACACTGAGGGGAAAAGGATATTCCTTACCTTGGATGTCCACAGAAATCTCAGGTACTGTCTTAGCAGAACTAAATCTTATAGCTCTTCAGATCAGTTGTTCATTCCTTGTGAAGGTAAGAAGGGACAGCCTGTGTCAAAACAGACTATTTCCATATAGTTGTCACAGGCTATTTCCTTTTGTTATACTCACCACAACAAAACTGTTCCAGACAGGGTGAAGGCTCACTCTAACGGGGCATTGGCTTCATCCATGGCTTTTTGGAAAGGGTTGGATTTGAGAAGTATTCTAGAAGCAGCACCTTGGTCCTCTATTCATATGTTTACAAGGCATTACAAGCTTAATTCCTTTCCTATGTTCTGATCAAGTTTTGTAGGCCATTCTCCAGGGCTCCTGGACTATTTTCCTTCCACCTGTCAAATGTAGTAAGCTAGGGTATTATACCCATATGGCTAAAGCTATTGCACCAGTGGTTAATATGATGGACATAGTACGGTTATGTAAGTGAAGTTACCATTACAATAGATGTTCGAATGATCATTATTGTAGTAGCTGCTCCTGTCCTCCATCCCCCTTGTTTTTTAGTGTGTTGTTTATGCAGGAGTGTGGACACTTTTTTTTCTTTTGTGTTCCTAGTATTGTCCTTTCAGAGCTCAGCCTCCCTGCCTCTGTTGACATGAAAGCTCTGAACAACTTGACTCACATACCAGTCCTTGAAGTCAGCTCAGCTCGAGCTGACTAATGGTTTGGGTGAGTATAAATTACCTTGAAGCTTTGAAAGCTGGCCAGCTGTGTTATCCTATGCAGGATATAACCCATATAACTAAGGCTACTGCAGCAGTGAACATTTAAATATCTTCTGATATGGTAAGTTTACTTACACAACTGCATTTTCTTCCCAAGAATGGTCGTAAGCCCTAGATTTTTTTTTATTGTTTTCTAAAAGATGTCAAAGGGAGGAGACTAAAATCTGTCAAACAAATTTTAACAGATAGTTTCTTGACAAACTGTTAAATTTAAACAAGTTAAACAAGATTTGTTAGAAAACAAATTGCTTGCAATTGTTTACCAATTACTTAAGTAATTAAGGCATGCTTTCTCAGTAAAGTCAGTATGTCTTCTCAGACATACTGATAGAGAGTGTTTGCTACTAGGTGTCTGGGCTTCATTTTCACATTTTCATGGGACTTTAAAAGTTACATTTCAGATGCAAGAGGTTTGAAAGGAGCTTTCTTTTATTGTAAAGGAATATTTACTAGCACAAAATTGAGGTATGGTAAGGACAGTCTTTTTTTAAGTTTTTTTTTTTAACTGTTAAAAAATTCTTTGCACATGATCCTTTAAGATATTTCAGCTTCTCGCTGCTGTTATGTGGTATCTGGTAATTGTTAATATTAATGTTTTATTGCAAAACTAGAGCTTAACAATGCTGACACGTGCATAATTTTGTTAAACATTTTTCTTACGTCCAGGGGCGGCTCGTGCTATTGGACTGCAGCCCCCCAAGCTATAAATAAAATGAAATTAAAAAAGAAATAAAACAAAAGCAATCCCAAAACTGCACAACCCATTAAAAAGAAATAAAAAACAAAAGTGATCCCAAAACTGTCTGCACAACTCCGTCCACACATGCTATTCCCAAAACTCCACCAACGCACAAGCTCGTCACACGTAGGAATCAATCCGGATTGCTAGAAATAAAAAACAAAAGTTATCCCGAAACTGGCTGCACAACTCCGTCCACACATGCTATTCCCAAGACTCCACCAACGCACAAGCTCGTCACACGTAGGAATCAATCTGGACTTCTAGTGAACCAGTCCAGATTAGGGAAACACCATTCAAACAACATAGATCCCAGAAGTCTATGCAGTTACAACTGCATAGACTTGAAGAGGATCGGACTGCAACGTCTGCAGGCTAGAACCTATTAGCTTGCTCTTGCGGGAAGGGATTGCAATGTCTGGCTGGGTAGCTTGCTGTTGCGGAGCAAGCAGCAAGCATGGAATGGGAACCGAGTAAGTTTCTTCCTTTTATGAGAACAGAGGTATTTAGTTGGGTTTCTTTATTTTTGCATGAGAAGTGAACAGAGTGTGTGTGTGTGTGTGTGTGTGTGTGTGTGTGTGTGTGTGTGTGTGTGTGTGTGTGTGTGTGTGTGTGTGTGTGTGTGTGTGTGTGTGAATGGAGGTTTCTTTTTGTATGAGAAGTGAACAGAGGGTGTGTGTGTGAATAGAGGTTTCCTTTTGTATGAGAAGTCGGAGGGTGTGTGTGTGAATAATGTGAAGTGTCAAAAGTTTCTTGAAATATGAAAACTTTTATTCTAGTCTTATTTTCAAAGATCTGTAAGTTATCTGCTGTTGGTGTATGTTCCCATGTAATTCAAATATTAGTTCTGAAGCTTCTGCTTTGTTCTGTAATTAAATTATAAGGTCAGACTGATCAGAGACATATTTCATTAAATGTCTTATTTAAAATGTTTGGCTTCTGCAAACTTAGATATTATGATTTTTTTTTTTAGGAATAACACAGAATAAAAACTTTCATTCACATGATAAGTAATCCTGTCAGCAGGCCTCAAGAGATTTCTGCCCTTTATCCATACAAAAACAGATAACTACAGCCCTATGACTCTTAACAAATGTCATATATAATAATATGAATCATTACCTTCTTACTGGCAGTATCTTGTTGAATTAGTTAGGACCACTTGCAGAGTTATTCAGACCTCCTTGATTATCTTGTTACAATGTATTGGTACAGTGTACACCTGAAGGGAATGGTTCAGAAGTTACAAGTCCTTAATAGCAATAATCCATAACAGCCTGGCTCCACCATGAAATACGTGTACATATGTATTGTCCAGAATCTTGCCCCCTTAGCTGTGTCATCTCTGTTAATGTGCATTCATCATTTTCTCACTCAAACCATACCACTTTGCTTTGTGCTGAGGACTTGACCATTTACCATCATTCATCTGACAACTCCAAAATGCTCCTGGACATACAGAATGATTTAGATGTATAACAGCATGGTTGTAACATGGATTTCTCATCACAGATGTAATGAAATCATTGTGCATGTTGTTTAATGTCTGGACCAAAAACAGATTCAAGAAAGCCACAAATGGGTGATTTAAATGACTCAAACATGAAAATGGCTTCACATTAAATTATCCGTGAATACATTTGGATTGCATGTAAATATATAAGCTGTATAGTGTTGAAGTAAAAATACAAGAAAGTACAGGTATTAAACATGGCCTAGGAAAGTTTCAGTGTTTTTATGCCTTGAAGCATAGACAGTAATTGCTAAGGCAGTCCTTCTCCCACAGCTTGAATGTGGTCTTCCTAGTCTCATAGCCATGCTCATAGCTGTAGAAAAAAATGCATGTTTTTATTAGCAGAGCACCATTGTTTAACAATTCAGACAGAAAAACATATCCTTATTAAAAATGAGCCAGCCATTTTTAGCACAACTGATTAGTGAAACTTTGGTACTTGGATTTCTGCACAACTTTGAGGATTATTTACCCAGAAAATAGATTACACACTGCAAACCAGTCAAAATTAGATAATTCATTACTTAACAACAATAAATAAAAATAATAAAGCTGATAAATCTTTCTGAACTATAGCACTGTTTGACAATAGTAAGTGTTCCTATTACACATAAGATGTGCAGAAAATCTGTCAAAATTCTGGCTATCACTTGCTACACATTTTCAGCCTCATGCAAACACAGACTACACCCCCCATAACACAAGAAGGTATACAACCAAAAGGATAGTCACTAAATTAAAGATCTATTCACTGGCTATAGTTTAACTATACTTCACCAACTGTAAGTTCTACTGCCAGAACCAAATAACTGATATTTAAAGCTGCTTTTCATTCACTGGTTGCTAAATTCAGAAATAAATTTAGGGATAGTGATCCCATACCATGTAGATATGCTGTGTGATGGGCAATAACTAGAATGTTACTTTGTAAGGCATTTTTGTGGGACATGACAGTGTGGCTGGGCCTGGGTGTTTGAAAAGAGGTGAGTACAGGGATATTAGTAACTGTGCACATAGCACAGTGCTTGTGTGTCACTGTGGAAGAAACTGTGCAATGGTTTCCCCAATGCTCCATATTTTGTTTTTAATCTAGGTATGTATATGTGCCTAGGATGTATACATTACAGGCATTGCTACTAGGTATGTATATGTGCTCAGGATGTATGCATTACAGGCATTGCTGCTAGGTATGCATATGTGCTCAGGATGTATGCATTACAGGCATTGCTACTAGGTATGTATATGTGCTCAGGATGTATGCATTGCAGGCATTGCTACTAGGTATGTATATGTGCTCAGGATGTATACATTACAGGCATTGCTACCCGTACAGCTTATATAAAAATCAATAAATAGGTGCCCTGTTCGCTGTCACATCAGTGGTTTGGCTTGCAGGAATCTGTTACCTGGCTTGATATTGGCTTGATATTGGCCGTGGAGGATGAGGGATCTTATCACTGTACTTTAATGTGAGGTGCTGAGGAGTGGAATGGGTGATAAACTGATAATGATCCTGGTATGCTTGCCTTCTGGCAAGAACTATGGGGACAGAATATGTTGGGCATTATTTCAAAAATGGTAGCTAGTCAATGGCATCTCACACTTAGTATTGCTACAGTTGATCTGCATTATGTGCCCATTTCTTCAAAGAAGAAAACTGGGAGTGTACATGTTGGACAGGAATGTGTTTGTAAGTTGTAAACTGCTGTAAAATGAGTTACAGAGCATGATTTTGAGGCTATGTTTATTCAAATGGTGATATGTTGCTGACTAAAATCATTTGGAGGGAAAATTGGGCATTATCTTTGAAGTAAGTCCCTAAAACATGATTAGATGCTGGATGAAGGACAAACATTAAAGCATAGAGTGCATGTGGACACAGTGAGCTATATGAAAAAATGCATTTCAAAATTCATTGTTACTATTTTATGAAGTATAGTATATTGGGCTTGCAACCATTGTCTCTGCAGTGACTAGGACTGCACAGGCATACTTACTGTTGTTGTAACTATTGTCTATGCCTGAGATCATGACATGCCTGACTGTAGCTGTAAATATATTTGTAGTTTAAATGATGCTTCAGTGTTGGCTGTTTTGATGTGGTACACAAGCTACTAACAATGTATTCATGGCAAACCTTCAACCTGGGCATATGCCTAGAATGACAATCAGTCAGGGACATTTTTCTGACTTCTGTCTCACTTTTTTCTTTTTTGCATCAAGGTACAATGGCACCCCAGCTGTTGTAAACAGACACTGTTGCAGTACCCTACAAGTGTATCTCTTAACTTTACCAGTTTTGGTGTTAAATGTCATTGTCATGAAATAAAATTCTGCCCCCACTTTGAAGTACAATTCCTGTAAGATGATTTTTTTTTTCCTTATAGGGTCACAGGGCAGGGTATTACCAATGATGTAAGGATGACAAGAGTTGTGAGAGTCAGTGATACACAGTAAACGAAAATTCACATGCAGAAGTTTAGAGAAACCAACAGTTAAGAGGGACCATGGACCATAGTAACACCGTGTTGAGTCATTCTGAATGATGCTTTTGATGTTTATGGGATGTTTGTAGCAAACAGCACCAGAGTCCAAGGTTGTGGCTGGGAGATGTACTTATCAGAATTAGTATTCTAAGCTGTATGAGACCACCTTTTTATCCTAAAAGGCAGATAACCTGATATTAATACTTAGCTGTATGTGTGTAAAATGCCCCAGGCACATATGGTGTGGCTAGAGAGAACTCAGGAGTTAGACTCAAACCCAAGCTGGTGGCCAGAGAGAACTTAGGAGCTAGACTCAAACCCTCAGCCTTGGGAAGGAGGTAGCTAGAGCTTAGCTTCCCTAACCACCACCACTTGTGAAATGTTTGCCTTATATTTTTGTTCTGTTCCTCATAATGGCTGTGGTTTTCAGGATTTTGAATTCACTATATAATGACAGGCATTTGAATTTCAGACTTGATATTCTTCAGAAAGTACATGGTAACACAAAACCTTTCATTCTAGCAATTTTCTGTTTATATGATCAATATTCTAAAATTGTCCCTATTTTGTGGCTGTATAGTGGCTTTGTCCAGGTTTTTTGTGCTAAGAGGTTGACAGTTATGGTGAGAACTGAATTCACTGAACATGTTTAGGGGCTGTATTCCCCCATTATTGGCTTTGTCTAGGTGTTTGTGCTAAGAAGTTGAGAACTGTGGTGAGAACTGAATTCACTAAATGATAGACTGAAACTTAAATGGCTATCTTTCAAGAAACAGCTGATTTGGTATAGTGGTATGTTGCCCTGACTGTACTGCACAGGGTCCTGGGTTCAAGGCTTGGCAGTGAAATGCATGGTGGTAACACAGCATTTTATTCTAGCAACTTTCCAAGATTATACAAGCAATGTTTAAAATGTGTCCCTAGTTTGGGGGTTTTTGTCCCCCCAATACATTTTGGCTTTTTCCAGATTTCTTGTGCTTTAAAGTTGACAGATACAGTTGAGTGTTGAGTGGATTTTACAAGGAGCTGAGAGTTAGAAGAGAAGTTTAGTGCTGCTTATGCTGAATCTGCTTGCATTATTAATAGCACAAAAGGTAGTGTACTTGCTTTTGATGCAGAAGACTGAGGGTTCTACTCCCACAGTATATAGATGCATTGCTGATGTTGTACTGTGCTATACTTTTAAAGGGGGTAGATGCTGCAGTCCTGAGAATGTCCACTTTGGTGGAGATACCTAGTAACAATGAACCTGTTATCAGTTTGCCATCCATTCCCTATTGCAAGATTACTAGCTTTTCATTTTTTTATTGTAACAGTCAATTTATTCCTCAAGGGCAACAGGCACTTTATTTGTAGATGAAACAATGAAATATAAAGTTGTTTGTTAGCAGCAACCTCTTCATTTAGTTACAGATCTCTTTAATGTGGAATTATTTAGATGACTTTTACTTCTGCAGAGATTGTGCATATTTACTGATACTGGTGGACTGTAGAAGTTTGAGTAGACTTTTATGATGGAAATGTTCTGAATTGGGCAGTTTTGTCATTACTGGTGCATGCATTTTGTTTCATTGTTTACTGGAAAAATGTTCAAAACAATAAATTTAAAACACCCTCTCACAACTGCACTGCATTATACGAGGAATATAATTTAATACAATCAGGAAGGTGTATCAAAGAACACTTGTAATTTTCCTGTGCAAGGGGCCTATAATTTGAAAACAGCCCGAAGTTGATCTTTATCTGTCACTAGCCAGACGTATCTTCTTTGAATGTGGGTTTCAATGCTGTTTCAATGAATGTGAGTTTCAAGGGCAGAAAAGTTTTAATGCTAAGTCTATTTTCATTGTGAGACTGCATTGCTTTGTTTAGTAGATGTCTATTAGTGTTAGTGTTTGTGCTGTAAAATGTAAAGTAAAACTTTTAAATGAAATCCAAATCATCATAGAAGTAAAGCAGTATGCACATTACAGTGTTTATGGTAAATGGAGTGAAATAGCCAAGTAATTTGACATTGGAATAGCTGCAGGGGGAGGCCCCATTCAATCATGATTTTGTGAGGGGGGAAGGGTGGCAAACTCGGAGAGCCCCGGCTGAAATATACCTCTCAACTGTCCAGATTTTTGCAGAATGAATAAATTTTTGCTTCTTATTTTTGGTTTGTTCCTCATAAAATGTGTAGTTTTTTGGTAAATCATTTAGGAATTAAGTCACTAAATAATGACAGACTTTGAGTTTCAGAATTCACACCCTTCAGAAAAATGCATGCTAAAGCAAGGTTTATTATTCTGTCAACTGTATAAGTTTATACAAGAGCAATTTTAGTACTGTTTGTATGTTCCCCAATATATTTGGCCTTGTCCAGATTTCCTGCGTTAAGAGGTTGAGAGGTACGTGCAAATAAATCACTTTATAGAATTAGGTATATCCAAATGTCTCAACTGTCCCTGATTTTGGCTCAAAATGTTGCTCTCCCCCTAATAATCCCTCTGCAAAATGGCAAATATGGAAGAAAACGTGGAGGGTTTACAATTGATAAATAATTGTAATGATTAGAGTTGGATTACTTTTAATTTCAGAAATGCATGTAGATTCTCTTATTTTGTCAGCTGCTTAAGCTAACAGTAGTAATATTAAAAAAAATGTTGCTTCGTTGACAGGTTTCCAGCTGTATTGTGTGGCTATTTTATATTTTTGCATCACATTTTTGGTCTGTTTTTCATAAAATTGTAGTTTTCTGACAAATTAGTGGCAAATCAATAAAGATTGAAGTTAGAAAATAATGACAGACATTTGAGTTTCAGATTTCATACCCTTTAGAAAATTCATACTAATGCAAGACCTCTTATTCTATTATCTTTCTACGTTCATAAGAGCAATATTTAAAAATTGTCATTATTTTTGAGCCTTTGTCCCACGTATGTTTACTCCTTTGTCCATATGTCTTGGTCTGAGGCTGAGAGGTATGACAAATGTGTCAGGGCCATCACCATCAGCCAGAGACCTTTCAAATTGCGACACACTTGTTGCACACCACTCCCCCACATAGTGACACTGGATGTGTCCAAACAAGGCAAGGAGCAGTTATGCCATGTTAAGTGTGCAGAGTATCCCCACATCCAAGGTAGACACAAGTACTACAGTGACTTTTCATCCATCCTTGATTTTGCAGACTGTTCTGGTTTTCTGTCATATTTTTATACTGTTGATTTATGCTTCTTCTTATTCAGAAAATGCATGTTGTTGCAGTGCCAGTGGCTCTGTGTTTAAGTAGCAATGCTTTAATGACCATCAGGTAAGCTTGTCTGAGACTCTAAGATGCAAGTAAGCTTTAATAAGCATACTGTTAAAGAATTACCAACATTGAAAGCCTTTTTGTTCTTGCCATGCAGAGAATATTTACATTACTAGATAGCGTATAAGCTTTAGATATTGAAATGCATATGACAGTATTTGTAATAAAGGACAGGATTACAGTATTTTCAGAAGCTCATTACATTTATTGGAGACTTGTAGTCATCTTTTCAGGCTTTACCCATAAACTAAACAGAATGCCAATCTATCATGTGTGGTCCATAACCTGTGTAGTAATCCTTTAAGCAATTTATCTTGAGCTTGTTTCTTGTTTGCTGTTCATTTTTTACTTTGATCATGTTTTCCCCATAAAACAAGTAGATAGTTGTTGTCAGGCAGCAGGTCTTTTTTGGATAAGAAACATTTTTACAATGGGGGGTATCACACAGATTGCTACTTTCAGCATGTTACTTGGTAATTTTATAAAGCTTAACATGCATTATAATTAGAACTGCAGTGCAAGGAGAGGTGGTTTGAGTTGAATGCTGCGTGATTTTATTTTTATGCTTGATTTTGACTGGCATTTAAAAAATATTTTTTCATGCCACAAAACCTTTTTCTGTTTCCATCTAGATATTAAGTAAGCTGTCATGTAGCCAATGCATTGAAATATTTTTTTCTTCTACAATTCATTTTGTCTTGATTGGACTCTCATAATGATGGATGTGAAGTTGTTCAATCTCGCCGTTTGTTCTTACACGTGGGTTCGGAGCCGATCCATTGTCTCTGAGTCGACCGCTTTCCAAGCTGTAGATCTCTGAGAAGCTCAAGACACAGTCCCTATCCCATGATGCTCTGCTGCCAAACCCCAATCTAGTTTGCTGCTACAATAAATCGCATGATCTTCAGAGGAAGCTCGGGCCAGTATCTTTTTTCTTATTTATTTGGATATTTAGACTTATAATAACTATCAGGGATCTGATACTTAGTGAGGCTTCACATATTCCTTTCTTTTATTTTGTAAGTATCTAAGCTTGTATTTTGTCCTTTAGTTCAGAGCGGTGTGCTCCTAGGCCTTTAGCCTTCTTGATTTACTCTACTTGACAGGGCTCTGTCAAATTTAATACCCTATCTCCTTATATTCTGTAATCCCTGTATTGAGCGTTTATTTTTCTTTATTGTATCCCTTTTCTGTGGTTATTGCTGTTCAGGGATCTGAACTTTCTAAGCTGTTTTTGTGGTGTTATTACAACTGATTGGACAATTTTCATAATGTCAGAGAAGCAAAAATCTGGGTTTAAAAAGTGTGACTGTGGACAAAAGATGTCCATCATGGATAATCATATTTCTTGTGTTTATTGTTTGGGCCCACTACATTTACAGGAGGATTGCTCTATCTGCCATTCCTTCAGTGGCAGGGTGTTATTAGAGAGGAGAAGGAAATTGGTAGATAGAGGACTGTTGAAATTGGACTTCCAGGATATATTGGATAAGACTGACCAGATGTCCAAGTCCTCGAAGGGGTCAAAGTCATCTAAGGTGTCTTCGGAGCACAAGTCTTTGGCTCCGAGCACCTCTGGCAAGACTCGGTCGCTGGCTCCACAGTCTTCGGAGCCATGCACCGAGGTCTTACCTCGGAGCCAAGTCATTGTGTTGGAACTAGTGTCGGAGGTTTTGAAGTCTCCGATCCTTAAGTCAGTGGCTTCTACGGCTCCTTCGACCTGTTCTTCCTGTACCCTTTCTGACATTGATGTGGACCGAGTGGTACAGAGACTTTTGGTGAACCCGGCCCTGGCCAAATTGCTTGCAGCTTCGACCCAGTTGGCTTTGAAGCCTATGACTCCTCCTTCCATGAGTTCTGCTCCTCCTCCGAGGCCAGTTGAGCCTTTGGAGCTGGAACGAGAGGATCCGATATTGGGGGAACCCTCGGGGCCGAGGCCTATTCCAGTGCTCTCGGCTCCTTCAACCTTGACTTCTTCAGTTCCGATCGAAGAGTCTCAGAGCTGACACTCTCTCGCTGGTTCCGGGGGGGGGTCGAATTGACGCCTTGGTTCCGACTCTCCCTCTCGGGGCTTTGGTACAGATGAGCTCAGTTCTGTCCTCTGGTTTGGAGTCCGTGGTCTCGGCCCCTGGGAGGCTGCCGTTTTCTTCGGAACCGGCGGACTCCTTGGGTCGGGAAACCAGTGACTTCGATGCCATGAGGAAGGTCATGTCTGCTAAGACCCTTACTTCTTCGGTTTCTTCCTCTTCCTTCCCTAAAGGGCCATGCTCTATCTCTACACCACAGGTTCCCACTAATCATCGAGACCCAGAGCCTCAGGTAACCCCATCGGGTGACCCCTGCTTGACTGAGACTTCACCAGACTCCCCCACTGATGAAGTCCCCAGGAAAAGCCTGTGTAAGAGGAGGCATTTAGATTCCCCCCAGGAATCCTTAACATCAGACACTGAATTGGAGGAATCAGAAGGGTCCCCACGGTCCTCCTCTGAGGATGTCTCTTTTGCAGACATCCTTGAAATACTAAGGCAGAGGGGTGACTGGCAGTCCCTTACCCCTACTGAGGATGAGTCGGTGCTCCTGAAGGCCTTTGGGTCTCAACCCTCCACCTGCTGGGTTACTCCGCGTTTCGATGAATTAATGGACTTGATCGCTCGAAAGGCGTGGGAGTCTCCTGATTCTGTTGAACCAGTCCCTCGGAGGCCGAATAAATTTATCACCTGCCCTCTGGATATGTCCTTTCTTACAAAAAGAGTTCCTGTTGATGCCATGGTGGTGGCGGTGGCCACCAAGAAAGAGATGTCAGACACCTCTTCCTCTTTCCATCTTCCTAATAGAGATTCCAGGACGATGGACAGATATGGGAAATGCATCTTTAGTTCTGCGACATTTGCTATGAGATCGCTTAACTATTTAACCCATTTTACCCGTCTTCAACAAGATCTCCTAAAAGAGCTTGGAGATACTCTACAGGGCAGTACAGGTGATGCTGTCTCCCAGAAAGTGACGGCACAGCTTAACACCTTTAATTCCATTGTAAACTCATCCATGAGGCTCATTTCTTATGCAGCCGAGGGATCGAGCCGGGCAGCGGATTCAGCAATAGCCCTACGGAGACAATCCTGGATGCGCTTATGCTCCTTTGTGGAAGCCTTCAAGTCTTCCTTTGTAAATACCCCATTTGATGGCTCTTCCTTGTTTGAGCCCGAAGTCAAGGAGACACTCGCTAGGTGTGAGCAGGAAGGAAAGACGCTATCTGCCGTAGGAGACCATTTTTCCACCCCCACTAGATCATACCCCAAAGGGCAGAAAGGTGGAAAAATGTGGTTCCAAAAGTCCCAAGGAGCTTTCCAGAACACAAGTAATGAAACCCCCTCCAGGGGCAGAGGAGGGGATATAATGGTAGATGCCGCCCAGGCGGCAAAGGGGGTCTGCAGAACCAGGGTGACAGGGAGCAGTTCCCTGGCAAACCCTATCTGCACTCCTGAGAGGAGGCCCGACTGTCCTACTCTGGGAGGTAGTCGGGGGTTGCTTAGCTTTATACCCAGATGCCTGGCTAGGAATTACATCAGATTCCTGGGTAAAAAGCATAATCACCAGAGGCTACATCATTCCCTTTTCAGAATTCCCTTCCATTCGGACAAGAATCCCAGGTGTTCCACCCAGTCTGCAGAATTTAGCAGCCGTAGAAATTCAGAGGCTGCTGGAAAAAAAGAGTCATCCAGCCAGTCCCGGCGGACCAAATAGGATCCGCAACTTACTCCAGGTTCTTTCTAGTTCCAAAGAAAACAGGGGACTGGAAGCCCATCTTAGACCTCTGCAATCTCAACTCCTTTGTCAAAAAGGAAAAGTTCCAGATGGTCACGCTTCAGTTGATAATCCCATTTCTCGAAACGGGCGATTGGATGTGCTCAATAGAGCTCAAGGACGCTTATTACCACATAAAAATGGCCAGGCCATCCAGAGATCACTTGCATTTCTGGCTGGGGGCCAGTCACTACCAATTCTGAGCTCTTTGGTCTCACCACAGCCCCCAGAGTGTTCACCAAATGCATGGCAGTTGTCACGGCTAACCTGAGATGTTTAGGATTCCGGGTGTTTCCATATCTTGACGACTGGCTCCTCACCGCCACCACCAGGCATCAACTGATTCACCCCAGGAATTACACTATCAGCCTGTGCTCCCAGTTAGGCACAACCTTAAATTTTGAAAAATCTGCTTTATCGCCGTCGCAGCATATTTCCTTTATAGGAGCAGATCTAGACACCACCACCACCCTGGTCAGATTGCCTCAAGAACGAGTAATCTCTTTACGAAACCACCTATCCCTTTTGTTGATGGAAAAGAAAGTCCCTGCATTCCAAGTTCTGAAGCTGTTAGGCACCATGGCAGCGACTCTCATAGCGGTTCCTCTGGGGCGCATGCACATGAGGATACTCCAATGATTATTCTTCACACAGTGGTCTTATAACAATTTCCAATGTCACAAAAGATTCTGCTGACAAATACTTGCAAAAAGGACCTCCTTTGGTGGTTGAACAGCCACCAAGTTACTGTAGGTCGTCCGTTTGTACTCCCCCCTCTCACAGCCACAGTGACCACGGATGCTTCCCTGATAGGGTGGGGGGGGCTGTGTCAGGGAAGAACTGTTCAAGGTACTTGGTCAGAGATGGAATCCAGTTTGCACATCAATGTCTTTGAGTTGAGAGCGGTGTTCCTAGCATTGCAACACTTTCACGACTCTCTACCTCGAGACGATTGCAGTACAGACAGACAACATGTCGGTAGTCTGGTACATCAACAAGCAAGGGGGAACCAGATCTTACCCCTTATGCCGAGAGGCCTTGAGAATTTGGCATTGGGCTGTATCCACCGGGCGCTTTCTGATAGCAACACACATCCCGGGGTCATCCAACGTGATAGCGGACAAATTGAGCAGAGCCATTCTATTGCCTCATGAGTGGTCCCTCAAAGAACAAGTGGCGGAAAGGATATTCCGCAAATGGGGCCAGCCTTGCTGCGACCTTTTTGCATCCCTGATGAATGCCAAATGCAGAAGCTACTTTGCCCTGTACCCTCCACCGGGGGACATCCCAAGGAACACACTCGTACACGATTGGCCCCCGGGTCTCCTATATGCCTTTCCTCCATCCCCGCTGATCCCCAAATTTTTACAGAAAGCCAAAAGCCTGGGAAGGACTGTTATTCTGATAGCCCCATTTTAGCCTCGGCAGATATGGTTCCCCTTCCTTCAACAATACCAAGTGGAAGAACCTTGGGTTCTGGACCCAGTGGCAGACCTTCTAACTCATTCGTCGGGAGTTCTTCACCCCTCTCTTGTATCCCTCAAACTGACAGCTTGGCTGCTCCACTTCCCAACCTAGCCAGGTCTCATGATTTGTCTCCCGCAGTTCAGCATATTCTGGTTTCCTCACATAAAGTCTCCACCAGGAAACTATATAACAGTAAATGGAAACGATTTGGTCATTGGGCTTCTCAACATGGTATTGATCCCTTTATCGCCCCTATTCATAGCATTCTGGAATCTTTGACTTCACTTTTCCATGGTGGTACAGCAGCCACTACTATAAGGGTTCAATTGGCTGCCATATCTAACTTCCATGTGAGATGCGGAGGTTCTAACATTATGTCCCACAGATTATGTAAAGCCTTTTTGAAAGGGACTCATCACCTTCGACCCCTATCAGACATCCGATTACTCCCTGGAATCTAAATTTGGTGCTATCTCAACTCATGCTTCCCCTTTTGAGCCCGCATCTTCTTGTCCGTTGAAGTTCCTTTCTTAGAAGACAAGTTTCTGAGTGGCCATTACTTCAGCGCGTAGAGTTTCTGAACTTCAAGCACTTAGGCCCCCATATTTGATCTTTCACCCCGACAGGGTGTCTCCAAGAACAAATCCATCCTTTCTCCCGAAGGTCTGTTCCGAAGTGAACTTGAACCAGTCCATTGAATTAACCACTTTTTTCAGGCATCATGCCAGTAAATTGGAATACATGTTGCATAAACTTGATGTTCACAGACAATTGAGATTTTATTTGGACAGAACAAAAGAATTCAGAAAATCATATCAACTATTTGTTTCCCATGCAGACAATAAGAAGGGCCTTTCGTTATCCAAAGTTACGTTGTCCAAATGGCTTTCTGATTGTATAAAGTTTGCATATTCTTCATCCCATCAACCTTTAGAATGTGAAGTGAAAGCTCATTCTACCAGGGTTGTTTCTACGTCCTTAGCTCACGTAGCTCGTTTACCTTTGGACACCAGTTGTGCAGCTGCTACTTGGTCTAAACCTCATACGTTTATTACTCATTACAAAGTGGACAGGGCCTCCAGGGACAGGGCTTCCTTTGTTTCCACCATTCTCAGGAATGTACTCCCATGAGCCGCCCAGGATTAGGGTGCTTGGGGCCTACTGCGTGTAAGAACAAACGGCGAGATTGAACAACTTCACATAAAGAAGTTATGTTTTTACCATAATGTTCCATTTGAGTTGTTCATCTCGCCTTTGTTCTTACACTCCCTCCCACCTTCCCCCTCCATGTTCTGGAAGAACGGGTATGGCTGGTGGTCTGTTTGATCTTACTAGTATCCTCTTGTCAGCCAGGTTATCTTTTAACTAATTGTAAATAGTTACTTTGTTATATTGGGTTGCTTAGTTGTGTTTCTTGCTGGGTTCAGCAAACTAGATCTGGGGTTTGGGAGCAGAGCATCATGGGATAGGGACTGTGTCTCGAGCATCTCAGAGATCTAGAGCTTGGAAAGCAACCGACATGGAGCTGATGGATCGGCTCCGAACCCACGTGTAGGAACAAGGGCGAGATGAACAACTCACATGGAACGCTATGGTAAGAACATAACTTCTTTTTTGGCACCCAGGGCAGCGTATTTAATTAATGTCCCAGTTTTTGCAATTTTTAGCATAACCCCACCCGTTTCTAATTGGCCACCCTCCTTGCAGTTGGCCCCACCCATTTAGCTGTCTCCTGCAGCCCCCGTTTGATTTGAAGTCACCAGCCGCCACTGCTTACATCAGAAGGATGCTTAACAAGGCTGTCTTTTTAACTAAATTTAGAGCAGAGTTGATGTGGTCCATGTACTACATAAATATGACCTACCCTCCCAACAATGAACAATTACTTAATTTCTGTTATAAAATACCATAGAAGAATAATTGCATTTTTGGAGGGAACTGAAAGATGACCCGTTTCAGTGTTTAGTGGTGGTTTTCTTTTTAGTAAGATAGAAGAAAAATCTAGATTATGTGGAAGGGTCTGGACTGTGATACATGAAATGCCAAGTATTGTAACATTATGAGATACCATGAGTCATGAGGTTGGGCATCTTAATCTTACAGTACCAAATATTTCATGGATCATGTGAATTGGTCCCCCACATATACCATTTTTCATTTTTTTTAGTCTGAAGTACTGTATTTGACTATTTTCAATAGGATGCAGACGTTATTTTGTTTCTGTAGGTTGTATATTGAATAAGACTTAATGGAGATTTAGTTTTTTGAGTTCATTTTCTAATGCTTGTTTTACGGATGAATTTAACATTTTTTAAGCTTTCAGGTAGGTTTGTGATATCATTTCCATTACTGCAGTGATAGTTATATTAAGGTATATTACTTTTATAGTTTAGTTGTGCTTTATATGTATATTACTTTTATAGTTTAGCTATCCTTTATATTTTACGGATCTTTAGTATAATTATTTAAGACTGAACCATTTTCATACTGGCTGGTTGCAATTAATTTATTTTACTTTTTAGTAGTATTTTTTGTTAAACTATGGTTAGTATTGGATAGTGTGGGGTTTGCTGTAGTTGAGGTAGTTGTTTCAAGTAAGTTAGTGTTTATTTTTATTGTATATAGCATGTATACTTTTGGAGGGCTGAGATAAATAGGTTAGTAATAAATTATTTAATTATAAAAATAAGATGTAGACATTTGAAATACATATGGAAAATTTTTAATAACATCAGAATATCTTGGTTTATCGTTGGGGCAGTATATTTCTTCAGTTGTATAGTTAGTATTTTATTGCAGTGTATTATGATTATTTATTTATTTTATTTATGTAATTAACATTTGTTTACCCGGAAAGTACGACTGGACACAAGTCCTTTTTCAGCAGCGGCCCAGGGAGAAAAGCTCCATGAGTAACAGTAAATTTTCATGCAGACATTACAATAATCAATAAAGTATAAAGTACACAAAATGTAGTATACATAAGAACATACACATTTGTTACATCTTGACAACAAAACCTGGGCTTTGAACATAGCTAGAACTATTTGTAGGTATGACTTATGTCAAGATATAAGGTTAAGACAGGTCGGTAGGAACAAAGGATTAAACACAGAGAAAGAAGTTGGATATGTTTTGGGTATATTGTGATGTATCAGAGCACTCATAAGGGGTTAGTACAGGAACATAGCCACTTATTTTTTAGATAAACTTTAAGTGATGGCTTAAAGTGGTTAGTGGATGAGATTGAGAGAATGGAGTTAAGTAGGGAGTTCAAGACATATAGTTGGAAAATAAAGATTCTCCTGCAGTGTTGTTGGCATTGGAGACGGTGAGTAAGTTCTTGTCGTTAGAGCGAAGTGGTCTGCTGGAACTGTAAGGAAGGATGAGATTTTGTAGTGCAGGGGTTCTAGTTGATTGTGTTACAGTTTTGTGAGCTAGAGAGAGTTGATTGTAAAGAATAATATTGGGAAGCTCAAGCCAGTCTGGTATCCTTAAAGCTGTACAATGATCCATATGGGCGGTCAGATGCAAACTTAGCAGTTTTATTATAACATGCTTCTAGCTTAGATAAGTCAGTTTTCCTTAGCTTGGTTAAAATTGGAGAGGCATATAGTAGAGTGGAGAGCAGATGGGTTTGTGCTAATATAATTTTGGCCATTGTGTTCAAGAACCTTTTGTGCCTCTATAGACTTCCAAATTTCTTGTGGACTTTTTTTATAGTTAGGTAGACATGCAAGTCACATTTTAGGGTATTGTCTATTTCCACTCCAAGAAGCTTTGTATGGGTACTCAGGGAGATCACAGTATTGTCTTTGGCTACTGTGTTAATAGATGTCTTGTTAGTTTGGAAGAGTAATAATTTAGTTTTGTTTGGGTTCAGGATTAGATGGGTATTGGCTAATCATGTTTCAACAGAAGTGAAAGATTCCTGTGTTTGAGAATGAAGAGTTGATAGAGAAGTGGCAGCACAGATACGTGTTGAATCATCTGCAAACTGTATTATAGAACCACGTGGAGTAGCTGTGTGTAGATTATTAGTAAAGAGGGAGAAAAGGAGAGGGCCTAAGATAGATCCTTGGGAGACACCAATGGATAAAGGAAGGCATGGAGATAGGTCACCCTGCCATAGAACAGATTGTTGACGGCCAGATAAATAGTTATGAAACCATGCTATGGCAGATGGTGAGAAGGATAGTTCAGTTAGTACATCTATTAGTTTGGAATGGGAGACCATATCAAAAGCTTTTGATAGGTCTAGAAAGATGGCAGATATAAAGTTGTTGTTATTCCTGTAATGGTTTACAGTATTAGTGAAGAATAAGAGAGCTGTAGTGGTACTATGTGATGGGCGAAATCCATGCTGACTGTGAGAAGGTTATTTGTTAGTAAGAATTTCATGACCTGGAGATGAATACACCATTCGAGTAGCTTAGAAAGAGGTGAAAGAATAGCAATTGGCTGATAGTATGTCTGATTATTGTATCACATTGTATAATAGTTTCTCTGATTATTGTATCATATTATATAATATAATTATTCATTCACTTGTTCAGATGAGGAGGAATACATGGGCAACTCAAGTTTGTCTTAGTGTTTTCCAAAGTGACACTCTGAAAAGCATGTACAAATGTGCAGTATTACATTGCTGTCTTGACATTGGTAGTGGACTTCAGATGCACCTCCCCATGTACCATCACCATTTTTTAACCACTTCTAGTAGATGAGTGTGTGGCTGTGGTGCAGATGTATTCAGTTCCATTTCATAGCTATTGCTGGGGTATGCCCCCCCAGAATACAATGATCACTGACCACATTCAACAGATGATGTGTGCTTATTGTACTGCATCTCTGCAATATGTTCAGCCAGCTTTATTGTGTACTGGTAGTAGCGACTTTTATTTCTGTGTGTTTGAAATATGCTGAGAGAAGGTATGTCCAGCAGATAGAACATTGGCTCTTTTCTCATAGAATTGCAGCTCCTGAAACAGTTGGGACTGATGGTGTTGGAATTAGGACCACTTGGCACACAAAAGGTTTTTCACACCATTAAGCCTCACTGACAAATCTCATAATGCTGTTCCTTAGTAAAATGGTCACACTCTTCCCCTCTTAACAAAATAATTTGCTTCTACACCACATGGTCTCAACCTTCTTCCAGAAAAATAAATAAATACATTTTACTTGTTTTATTGTTTTTTCAGTGTCTGTCAAAATATTGTACCTCATGGTCTTCTGCCTTTGCTTTCCTTTCTTAATACACTGTATTTTCTTGAGATTTTTTTCTCTTCACTACATTATCCTTCCAAAAATTTTAAGTATGTCAGAAGATCCAGATATCCGAGTAGAATCCTTGTATATCATCCACTAGGCGTTTATAGTCAAAGACTGTATATATAAGTATCTCACACAGAAAGTGAGAAATCTTCTGAACAAAGTAAGAAACCCCGTAGGCTGGCATAGTACTCAGCTGAAAAACAATCTGAAAACTTCATAAGGTACCCAAAGTAGAAGTCCCTCAGTCTGGATTGCCTAACTGTGTTACTCTGAGGAAGTCACTTAACCCGACACTGCTCCGAGACCGAATCTGAAAAAGTCCATGGAGAGCAGAGCAGAGCTCTACCCTGAAAAACAAATCCAAATAAATAAATAAAAGGTACTCTCCCTACTCATATTGATACTGAACCTTTTCTCCCTTGAGGCTTCAACTAATAGATCCAAGTCTGTTTTTTTTCTGCAACAGCCCCCCTTCTTTTGCAATACATCAACCTTCTCATGTGTCCGTCTAAGCTTATCTTCTCATCTGGCCACCTGAAACTGGTTACAGCCTGGCAAAAGCCATGACTGGGATGGTGACCCAATTTCTGTCAAAACCTCAGATCCTATCCAGACCAGTATCTGCTTAACTTAATTTTCTCCATACCGGTGATGGTGCCATAACACCTGTCAGACAGTGGTTTAGCAAATATCACTGCTTCTGGCAAAGGCCCCACTGATGCAGTGCCTTTGATATCAGTCTTTCTCTAATTGCTTTATTCAGTGTTGTTTCAGCCATCATCAGTAGTATAGTTATTTGTTCTGCTGTACCATGCAGAGTGTGGCCCCTCTGGATCAATTTTATAAGGAGACAGACCACCATCAGATTTTGCTACACAGACCATTGTCTTTTCCCACACCCTGGCTGTTCTGTCATTGAATCTGTCATTTGCATCCTCTTCCTGTTTCATATTCTCATTATTACATTTGATGGCTCATTCTACCCCTTCTGCACCTGCAGATTAGTTTGCCCAACTGAAGTGAGTCTTCTTCCAATGGCTCTTTTGTTTTTAAGGAACTCCAGCAAAGTATCTCAAACATGATTTCATATATTCCCCAGAACCGTGATTTTGGAATTTGTTGATGAAGAAGGAGACCTTCTCTTCTCACACCACCTGCTGATCCTAAATTCAGTGAGGTGTTGAAATGAATGCAAGAGAGATGGTGGCCTACCTACCCAGCCTCATTCTGCCATTGAGGATAGCGTAAAGCTTTTGAAATAATAGAGCAATCCTTCTGGGTAGTCCCATCTGTGGTACACATCTTCCAAAATGCAATTATGTTTGGGAACCCTATGATTCCATAGACCCCACATCTAAGGGGTGGAGTATATAATCCACTGCCCCCAATGACTATTCACTGTGACAGAGACTTCCAAACCGTATCTTATTCCTCTCATACAGCCACTAAAATGAGCCCTATTCGTCATTTCCTAACTATTCCATTTCAAAGTTCAGACATTATGAGTTCTAAATAATTTTGGAAAATGTTCATTCATACCCTTCACTCTATCCATGAGGGCATTGAAATACATGAATCAACTGCTGTATTTTTATCAAGATATTTTAGATGAAGCTACTTCCAAGATGGCTGTACACTGATAAACTGCTTAATTTCGGTTGTCTCAGTATGAAAAAGAAACCAAGAAACCAAGAGATGAAGACTAATAGTTCTGTAAGTTTTAATAAAATTCAGTTACTGACACTGCCTGGTTGCCAGCAAAGAAGAAACATGTAACTTGAAAGAAAATCAGTTAGAAACAGAAAAGTGAAGAGAAACCACTGACTGTGAAGAATCCTGTAGCTATTGCAAAAAGCAGTTCAAGCTTTAGTACAACAGATGTTTTCCAGTAATTTAGAGGAAAGACTAAATCAAATGTGCTAGAATTAAAATAAATGAAACACTGAAAGAGTATATTAACTTATATAGCAAAAGGCTGAAGAAAATGTAAGAAGCTTTAAACAGCTATTCAGATGAACTGATACAACTGCAAAAATCAGAGGTCAAAGTGAAGAAAAGGCTGGCTGAGTATGAGACTGCTCAAGAAGGGATGTTGCAAAAAATGGTAGAGTTAGAAGAGTGAGCACACAGAGAAAACTTGAGAGTTTCTGCTGCACCAAAGAAACTGTAGGGAACAACAATATTCATGTTACAGAAGCACAAATAAGCAACTGGACTGGTATTCCACAGCAGGATCTGTTAATTGAAATGGCATATTATGTGCATTTTCCAAACCTGGTCAGAAGAAAGTAGCCAAGATCAGTGTTAGTAAAGGTACAATCTTACCAGCAGAAAGAGTTGGTTCTGACAAAGCTGTAGCAGAAGGGCAAAGTGTTAAAACTTGGAGACAGTAGATGGTTATTCACTTACATCAGGCAGAAGAGAAACAAACGTCTCCCAGCAGTGAGAGAATGTCAAGAGGCAGATGGTGAGTTTCAAGCTGCTGTATCCAGCTGTCTTCAGAATTATTTCCTGGAGGATCAAAGACATTTTTGATGTAGAACACTAAGAAAGAAATACAAAAGTTTCTCCAACAAAAAAAGTGAGCCATCAAACAGAAGGGGACTTTGCTTTTCATTCTTTTGATGACAAAGCTAATAGAGACACTTTGCCAGGGAAACCTTTTTCCAGTGTTCCTAAGGAAAATGCTTGAGAGATGGAAAAAACACAGGAATTGACTAGAAGAGTTGTGAGGACCTTAGACTTCAACTGGAGTGTGGGGTTGGGAGATGAAGATGAACAGAAGACGATCAGCAATACTAAAATTAGTGAATAATTGTGAGACTATAAAGCATTGATCATATTTGTGAAATATGGCTTCACAAGAAAAAGTGGCTGAGTAAGATTGGACTTAATTGATTAATATTTGGAAGGACACTAAAAACAAACAAAATAGTAACTGTAAATAAAACAGATTTTGTTCTTAACAGTATTTGTATAAACAAATGTATAGTATGTAGTCAGGGGTATCTAAAGTGAGGGGGTGACAATGAGACTTTTCAGTGATTGTTGTATATGATAAAGATACTAAAGTAAACAAGTACTGATTTTTTTAGGTTTAAGAAATGTATGCATTATAGTGTCAAAAGAGAAGAAAGGATGGACACAAGCATGTTTAAGTTACTATGCTATAATCTTGAGCTGCTGAGGTGGGTGATGCAGTGTGAAAGTGCATTAAACATATATGTAGAGAAGAGATATTTTCTCTTACTGTTGCATAGATGAATGTCTGGATAAATGCCCTTGGCTTAATATAAAAACTATTTTTTTGTAAGCACGTGGGTTTTAAAAATAAAAAAGCAATGCAGTAAAGAGTTTTTCTTTAGCACATAAATGTTTAGTGTGATTTGAGAAATCTGCAACTGAGGGCAGTTGTATAGACTGTTCTTATGTTTCTATGGAGACAAGCTGACTAGAGTTGCAGGCAATAAATCATGAGATTTCTGACATTGTTTGCTGAGAGACGCATAGTTGCAAGCAGTTCAGTCAAAAAAAAAGTCTAAAATTATTAGAGTTGAATAAGAGATGGTCACTTTCTTGATATCTAAATATGTCAATGAATTTACTAGAACAGTTTATAAATTAGTTTTATTTAATCATAGCCACTGTAGTTTTCTTTAGGCTAAATGTTAATGTTTTCTGAAAGCGTACAAGCTGTTTCTTATATCAGGGAGGGGATTATTGATAAGCAAAGAACAGACAGCAAATAGTGTAAGTAGAAACATAGGCTGTAATATACATGTTAGCATAGATAACCTTAATTTTAGGCCAGGTAATGCTTGTGGGTGCAGCTGTCGATTTAGGAGAATTGTTTTTATCAGGAGGATTAAACGTCATTATTTTGAAGATGTACATAGTTCTTTGTATTTGTTTTAAGTTAATAGATTCTGGGGGTGTTCTGGGAGTGTTTATTTCTTTTTTTGTTTGACTTTCAGTAAAACAAAAGGTCTTGTAAAATGTGTGATATAGGTTCAAGTGGGGATGACAAGATTCAGCTTTATAAAGGATCCACCTGCCAAACATTAGAGTGTGCATGTAACAAAAAAAATGGAAATAGACATTTGAAAAAGCTGACATATATAATTAGTGAGCATAATAACTTATCATAATGTCTACATGATCCATATTATTTTGGAATGTGAATGGCCTCTCAAGTAGAGACAAAAAGGTAAGAGTATTGACTTATATTAAGAAGTGCAGAGTGGAAATAGCAATACTATAGGAGACTCATTTGGAAAGAAGTAAGTATGTAAATTTGATAAAGGATTTCAGAATGGATATACAGAATATCTGGGACAAAGGAAGAGGGGAGTACTAATGATATATTTGTTGTAGTAATGGTGTTACTGGCAAGTCAGGAGGATTAAGCTGACATGTATTTGTATATTCCACCTAAAACTGCTATTCAGGAGTTTAGGAAAATTTTGGTAAGCATAATCAGCTTTCAGCAGGGAATATTACTTATATTGGAAAGGTTCCTCCGTTTTGTACCTGACAAAAACCAGAAAAAGACTTCTTAGCACTGTGGAACATTTTAAGACAGTTTCAAGTCTTTTTTGGGATATAAAATTAACGAAGGTAAAGCAAAGGCTATAGCTGTAAACTATGTACCCACACATGAAGTTGTTTAGAAATACCACTATTTATGGGGATAAGATGAAATGAAGCATTTAGGAGTATGGGTTAAAAAGGCTTCTGTTATGGCAGCTAAGAATATGTGGGAAGAGACCAAACAAAAGATAATGCAAAAACTGAAAAAGTGGAAACTGTTGTTTATGGATATGGATAGTAACATGCAAGCAGTGAACATGTTTTAGTCTCTTTAGTTTTATATACAGAACAGGCATATTTGTATCAATCAGAGGAGTTGTTGACAGTACAGGCAAGAGAGTCTGAACTGAGAAGGTCCGACTGGAGAGATGATGAAATCAGCAAGAAAAAGAGAGGAGTTTTGCTGGAACTGAATTCAAGTCTTGGTGAGGACCTCCACTTGGTGGACCCTGTTTTCACAAAATCTCACCAGGACAATATGTATTATGGAGAGAGCTACATTAAAAAATAAAAAAAGACAGCTGGGTGGACTGTTCCCAGAATTAAAAAAAACTGCTTAATCCTGGAGTATGAACTCGTGACTGAATTGGAAAAAAATGGCAGTGTAGAATCCTCAAGTTATGGAAACATTCCTACAATGGGGTTAGGCCAGGCTCAAGCATCCAGTAGTGGAGGCCCATTGGATATATGTAAATATCCCCTTTAGGACAGATCATGTTTCAGCCATATGGCTTCTGAATGCCCATGACTTTTTACTTCTCAAGTCTTTATGGATACATTCAGGCAAATAAAGCCAAACCTCACTAGCTCTAAATTTGCCATGTTTGGGCCTTTTTCTGACACATATCTATATGTGCAGATAAATAAATATAGATATTAGTGTGTGTGTGTATATGTATGTATTGATATATTTGCATGCAGACACACGTCCATACACACACACACACACACACACACACACACACACACACACACACACACACACACACACACACACACACACACACACACACTCATTAACTCTATCCCCTAATCTAACCCTAACCCTAAACACTCACATTCACACACATGCTTAATCTATCCGCTTGTCTAACCCTTACTCATACCATAATTGCCCCAACACACACGTTTGTTTCAAGTGCTGACATTTCAATAGGGAGTCACTCACGTGTGCACACACACACACAATTCTTGTATAATATGTAAACTGTGACTGTGCAGCTAGGCATATTTCCATATACAGAGCCAGTAGCCTTAAAGGCTGTCTTTTATTATACTTGTATTGGTGTGTGTGTGTGTGTGTGTATGCACGCGCACCACATTTCCCATTTCAGTGGTTTGTTTCATGAAGCGGAACTGTTTCTTTTCCTATGATGTAAGAATTCCTATCAGTACCATTGGAAAATCTCATAAGAAAATGGTATTTTCTTTTGCAATACACCTCACTGCTTGGTCCACAAGACACGTGCCTTTTAATCTGCATCCAGACTCAGCTGCATAAGCAAAGCTGAGACTGGCAACCAGTCTTCTTCATTCCCAAGTAGCACATTATCCTATTTCTTTTTTTTTTTTTTTTTAAGTCCAGATGAAAACACACAGAACTATTAATTTTGTTGAAAACAGCCGCTGTTTTGCAAGAATGTATGTTTCCATTTTTAGACATTACTCTTTTGTTTATTTTTGGGAGGGAAAGCTGGATTCGTTTCTTTACTTTTTTTTTCTGCCTAGAAACATGTCTGGGCTTTACTTCCATTTAATTAAGTCACAAAAGTTGAGAGCTTGCCTCCCGTCTCTGATGTACAGCAGACTTCCAGTCATATAGCAAAGCCTGAGAGCATGTCTTACTGTTTGATATACAGCAGATTTACATACACCTAAGGAACATCTCACTGAAGGAGTCATCATTGCAGAAGTTTTACTTTTGCCAAAGATTGGGTCCTGGGTTTGGGTGGGAAGAGGCAATGTGGTCTGGTCAGGACAGCCTGTCTGCAGGGCAATAGTATTTTGGCCACCTTCTTTAACTAACACATCTTTGAGCCATTTGTCCAGTTTTACACCTGGGTTCTGTCATACTTAAAATAAAAGGTTAATTTGCATAAGGTTGTATAGTAAACCTGCATGGTTCTAATGGTGAAATTTTCCTTTTGTCTTGTCTGTCATTTTTCTTTTAATTTTTCCCAACCTTCAGATCTTCCTACTATTGCCTGACCTTTACAGTTTCTGCTTACTTTGTGAAGTTCCTTTCCAGCATCTGATTTTCAGCAACATAACTCCCTACCCCATTTTCCATGAGTTGGGGAAAGTTTTATATTTTGTGGCCTGACTGGAAAAGCAGCAAGGTACAAGTGAAACTGGGAAACTTTTAGGCATGCAGAAATATTTTCTCCTCGTTAATTATTCCGTGTGTGGCTGCATGCATGTTTTAGAATGCTTTTTGAGTCACAACCTCCAAAAGGCTGTTCCAAGTTTTCAACACTCTTTCAGTAAAGAAAAAAAAATCAGTATTTCATCTTAGACTGTACCCCTTGTTAATAATCTGTTTCTGAAAATACTGATCACTTTATTCTCCTCACTTGGGCAGAAGAACCTTCTCCCAACATACACATTCAAACTTCCGTACAAGTTGACTAAGTTCTTTAGTTTCTGTCTTTATATGATGTCTAATACAGATGTACACCTGGGAGACTGGAGACTGTAAAGCAAAGTAAAACTATAGGAAGTAACTGAATGAATGAGTTGGGATAAGTGTAATGGAGTGTGATTAGATTAGGTGGGGTCAGTGTTGAGTGTGCTTACCATTTTAAATAAATAACTGGTCCAGCACTAATGAGCTTGTTAAATAGTATTCCAGCAATAGTACTACTGTTCAGATCACAGGCCAGAGCTTATTTAGTTCAGACGTATAATGAGCCTGAAGGTTCTACTTTGATACCACAAAACAGCACCTCTAAATATAAAATTACTAAACCCAGATCTTGTGAAAATAGCTACTAAGTACATAGGTGGTTTAAACATAACATTTCATGCAATGAAAACACGTACAAACTAAAGAAAGGAGAAACCTCCCCCTCCCACTCATTATTTTATTTTCAGTCCAGGGTCACTCAGTTTCTGAGAAAGAGTATCTTTTTTTAAAACAAAGGAAATATATGTTACACTTTCTCCATGAAGTTGTGAACTTGAATCAGTATAATTGTGCCGATTTTGAAAAATAATAGCAACATTCTATGAAGTCAGTTTTACACATTTTTTGGATTTGTTATAGTCGCACATTGTCTTTTAGAGTTGAGGCAGGGTAGTGTAGGTTTTATTTACTATTTATTTTCACATTTTTATACATGCATTTGTTACAAATGGATTTTTTAGTCAAATCTCTGCACACACTTTTAAACAGAAACTGTAAAGTATATAGGTGGACCAGTTCAGAACATCTTTACAACAGAGCATATTTTGCAGCAGCCTATATGCTTTGTTGCATTGGCTAGTAGATCATTTATTATTTATTTTCTGCACATTACTTATGCACCACGCTGGGTGGACGAGTACTGTTCACAGTGGTTATCAGCACAGTGCAGAAGATTGATTTTTTGATGGAAGTATGTTCTAAGCATTGTTTCTGTCTGTTTTTTCACTGCTGTTTCAATTTTATTCTTAATGCATTTTAAAGTCTGGTGCATTTAATATTCTTGTTTTAAGGAAACCAAAGGTGAACATATTAAGTGCATTCCTAATAATGCTGCACCCTAGCAATGGTTTCAACAATATTTACAAAACAGTTTTTTAAAATGCATTTGGTTTGTGAAAACTCAATGGTTGAATTTGCATTAAGTTAACAACTGCATTTAATTGTTTAATGAGTTTCAACTGCTTGTTGCAAGGTGTGCACACTACAGTTTTAACTTGAGAAAGCCCAGTACTACTGGGTGAAAGCGCTTGTTTGCATTCTGTTGGTTTTGTATTAAAGAAGATTTTTTACATACAACAGCTGGTGGATTCCACTTTTTATCTTTTGAATTACTGGTTTTTGAATGGCACAATCTTCACCAAAATATAATATTTTTTTAAATTTAAGTTCCGAAGAGTTTTGCTAAGGAATGGAGAACATAAATTAGTGTTGTGAAATTAAAATTTCCTGATAAATGTGTCAGTTTTAAGAGTGTGGATGTGAAGGGGGTGAGGGAAAAGGGGGGCTTTTTTTAAGTTGCAAAGAAAGAGATTTTGGGTTGGAAATGTTTACAGCCAAATTATTTAATTGGAACCTTTTTAAAAATTTTAGCTAGATTTATTTGAAACACATATTTTACAACTGTATGTTTTGAATTAGTGTGTGTGTGTGTGTGTGTGTGTTGTGTCTTACCTTTTTGTTGTTTTTGTTGTGTTATTTTGTGTGTAATATATATATATATATATAACCCCAAATACAATATATATATATTAAATATATATATATATTATATATATATATATAATATATATATATAAATATAATATATATATTAAAAATATATATAATATAAATATATATATATAAATATATATATATATATATATATATATATAATTTTAAAAATAAATAAAAAAAGGGAAAAAAAAAAAATTTTTAAAATTAAAATTTTTTAAATATAATAAAAATAAAAAAAAAAAAAAAAAAAAATTATCAAAAAAAGGAAAAAAAAAGAAAAAAAAAAAAAAAAAATAAAAGAAAAAAAATAAAAAAAAAAAAAAAAGGAAAAAAAAAGCAAAAAAAAAATAAAAAATTTTTAAGGTTTTTTTTAATAAATTTATTAAAAATATTATAAATACAGATATAATTTTTTAAAAAAAAAATTTTAAATTTTTTATTATATAAATTATTTTTTAAATATATATATAAAAATAAAATTATTATAATTAAAAATATTTTAATATTAATAAATAAAAATAAATTAAATAAATTTTTTATTTTTTTTTTTAAAAAATATATAAAGAATTATAGATATAATATTTTTTTTTTTATAAAGTTTTATAATTTTTTTAAATATATATTTTTAAAGAATTAATTTTAAAAAAATTTTTTTGGGGGAATATGTTTTAAAAGTTTAAAAAATCAAAATTTAAAAAAATTCCCCAAATTTTTTTTCCCATTTTCCCAAAACTAAAAAACCCTCAAATTTTTAAACAAAATTTAATAAAGGAAAGGGAAAATTACCCCGATCTCCACAAAACCTTCTAGTTTTCAAATTTGATCTTTGGCCAAAAAATTCTAAAAACTCAGTCATCTGATATGGGTTTGGGGTTTCCAAAACACAAAAAACACACACACACACACACACACACAACAACACATATGATAATTTATTTTTATTGTATATGGATGTGCTGTTTTTAAAAGGTTTTGGGTTTTACATCTGTTTTTTCAATTGTTGTTGGGGTATGCCCTTTCTGAAAGCAATATTAGTTAAATTAAAATCAAAATAAACTTTCTGTCATTTTTTCCCTAAGCAAAAAAAGGTTTCCAGGAAAAATAAAACAAAGTTATTATTTGAAATACTAAAAAATTACAATGTAATATATAAAAATGGGCCCTTCAGGGTATTGTACAGGTAGATATTTCACAAACTTTTTAAATTTAAACCCAAAACCTAAAAAGTATTGCCCTTCCAGGACAGATGAAAATTTGAATTGGGTATGCTGTAGAAGTGATGAGAATAAATGGAAAGAAGTATGTCAATGGGTTAGTCAAGAGAAACATTAATTGGGTTTAAAGAGAATGGCTTCTGGCATGCCTGTTGAATACAGCAATCTGATGGACAAGGGAAAACCATTTGAACCCTTTGGATGTTTGGTAATGATTAAAAAAACAAGCAGGGTGAGTAGGGTTTTTTTTTTTTTTGGGCTCTTCCAATACATCGAGATTCATTTTAAAATGATTGGAGAGGTTCATAGAGGAACCTGGAACCAATACATGGATTCATGTAAGTCATCTAAGGATGCCAGTAGAGGTTCATAGAGGAACCTGTGAACCAATACATCGTGATTCATGTAAGTCATCTAAGGATGCCAGTGGAGAACCACTGATGTGATAGTGTTCAATCTCGCCGTTTGTTCTTACACATGGGTTCGGAGCCGATCCTCGCCGCCGCCTCTGCAAGCTCTGCATCGAAAGAAGCTCGAGACAATCTAATACCCACAATCCCCTCTGCCTTTACCTCAGATCTAGTTTCCCGCTGCTTCGCATCGCTGGGAGCTAGCTCGAGCATCTAAAGCTAAGATATAACTTAATTTGTTATATTTTATTGGTTTTTCTTGTTCTATTTTATATATATTGATATTCTGAGTGGTTGTTGTGTTGAGTGTTTAAATTCTCGGTACCGTTAATCTTTTTTATCGGTTAGAGTTTTTCGGGGCCTACAACCCTTCTTAAACTTAAAAGGATTTGACATTTAAACCGGATTTGACATTTTTTTTCTCGGATTTGACTATATTACTGGACTTGTCTTTTTTCTTGAAAATGTCTGATAAGGTAAAATCAGGATTTAAGCGTTGTCAGTGTGGCCAGAAAATGTCAGTGACTGACAACCATAGTTCCTGGCTACTGCCTTGGCCCTCTCCACTTACAAGAGGACTGTTCTATCTGTCACTTTTAGTGGGAGGGTCATGACAGATAGGCGAGGAAACTCATGGACAGAGGTTTATTGAAACCTTCTTTCAGGAGGCTCTGGATGCTTCTGACCAGGCATCAAATCCTCTAAGGAATCGAAGACGCCGGAGCCCAAGTCATCGGCTCCGAGCTCTTCAGCAAAGGTTAGATCACCGGTTCCACAGACTTCGGGGGCCCAGTGTTCAACTGGTATCGGTTCCTGAGCCTCGAGTCTTGGAACCGGTGATGGAGCCCTCCTTCGACCTTATTGAGGTCGGCTCCGCCTTCGGTTCCTTCGACCTTCTTCTTCCAAACCCCGATGTCGATGTGGATCGTGGGGGCAGAAGTTATTGGAGCATTCGCCCTGTCCAAACTTATTTCGGTTTCCACCCAGTTGGTGTCAAACTTGAAGGCCTCCCATTGTCTCCATCCATTCCTCCTCCGAGACCTGTTCAGTCTTTGGAGCCGGAAGAGGCTGATCTTCTGATTGTGGAGCCCTCGGTCCAGAACCATCCTTTTTGGTCTGTTCCTCTCACCTCGACTCCATCGACCTACCGGAGTCTCGGGGCCGACGATCTGTCCTTGGTTCCGGCCGAGTCGAACCGACGCTTCGTTCCGATCTCTCGGGCCTCGCGGATCGATTCAACTCGCCTCGGGTCGATGCCTTCTTGCCTGTATCGGGATTCTTCCCATTTCTTCGAACCGGGAGATTCTTCGAGGGACCCGGGGCCTTCGACCTATGAGGAAGGTGTTGTCTACCCAGACAACCACATCAGTGGAAGCAACCTCCTCCCATAAAGGGCGTTATCCTCCTCTGCACCCATGGCCACATCCAAGCCTGGCACCAGTGTCTCAGCCACCCCTGAGGGTGCCCCTCTTCCTCGGAGGCTTCTTCGGATGCTCCCACGAAGAAGTCCCTAGGAAAAGATTGTGTAAGAGGAGACACTTGGATTCTCCACAAGAATCCTTGACATCTGATACTGACTTAGATGAGTCAGAAGGGTCCCCTAAGTCACCTTCAGAAGATGTCTCTTTTCGACATATTGGAGATCCTAACAAGAGGTGACTGGCAGTCCCTTCCCCTTCTGAGGATGAGTCAGTTTTGCTGAAGGCATTTGGTGCTCGGCCTTCCTCCTCCTGGGTCACTCCTTTGATGATTAATGGATAATTGCTCAAGGGCGTGGGAGGCTCCTGACACAGTGGAACCAGTCCCAGGAAACCCAATAAATACATCACGCACCTCAGGACAAGTCCTACTTAACAAAAGGAGTTCCAGTGGACGCTATGGTGGTGGCAGGCCACTAAAAGGAGATGTCGAGTCTTCCTCATCTGTCCATCCCCTAATAAAGATTCTAGGACATGGAAGATATGGGAAGCGATTTTAGTTCAGCGGCTTTTCCATGCGATCCCTGAACTATTTGACCCATTTTACACGTACAGAGGGATCTAGTCAAAGAGTTGGGAGATACCCTCCAGGGTACTACAGATGCTGCTGTCTCAGAGAAAGTACAGCAACTTAATACCCTTACATCCATTGTGAACTCCTCCATGAGGCTGATTTCCTACGCAGAAGGTTCGAGTAGGGCAAGCTTCAGCGATTGTCTTCAGACAATCCTGGATGGCTTATGTTCCTTTGGGAAGCCTTCAAGTCTTCCTTTACTAACCCCATTTGAGGTGCCACTTTTGGCCCCAAAGTAAAGGAGACCTTTCCCGTGTGAACAGGAGGGAAAGACTCTGTCTGCTGTCGGAGTCCATTTTTCCACCCCAACCAGACCGTACCCAAAGGGCAACGTGGTGGAAAATGTGGTTTCAAAACCCCAAGGAGCTTTCCCAGGCACACAGGTGATGCCCTCTAGAGGCAGAGGAGGGGCAGAGGTGGAAGACAGTCCTGGCGGCAGAGGGGTCCGCAACATCAAGGTGACAGGGATACACTGCCTGGTAAACCTTTCCAGCACTCCTGAGAGGAGGCCCGACTGTCCTGCTCTGGAGGCAGCCGGGGGCCGCTTAGCTTTATACCCTCAGGCCTGGGAAAATGTAAGTACAGACAAGTGGGTAAAAGCGTTGTTACCAGAGGTTAATACATACCCTTTCTATCCCATCCCATTCCAAAGAAAGACTCCCAGATGTACCGCCATCTAAGAGAGCCAGCAGCTATGAAATTTCAAAGCTGCTAGAAAAAGAGTCATCCAACCAGTCCCAGCGGACCAGCAAGGATTCGGGACTTACTCAAGGTTCTTTTTTGTTCCAAAGTAAACAGGGCACTGGTTGCCCTTTCTGGACCTAAGCTACCTCAATACCCTTTACAAGAAAGAAAAGTTCAATGGTCACGCTTCAATCGATCCTTCCATTCTTACAGAAGGACGACTGGATGTGCTCAATAGATCTGAGATGCATACTACCACATCAAAATGGCCAGGGATCCAGAGATCATTTGCGCTCGGCTGGGGCCAGTACTTTCAATGAGCCCTGCCTTTGGTTGATGCCCAGGGTCTTCCTGATGCAGTGGTGCGCTTTCCT
>NC_056739.1:1988961846-1988976846 GCF_019279795.1 Protopterus annectens
GTGTGTGTGTGTGTGTGTATAGCTTGTCATTGACAGCCGTGTAGTGTAGTACATTTCAAGTTTATTAACAACAGCAATGCACAGTGTTAGTACCTTAATCTTAAATTCAATAATAGAGGTAATCACTTTGTATGAGGGAACAGAAGTTGAAATAACACCACTGAAGTCAAATAAAAAAGAAATAAAATCTAAAAATGTTAATAAAATAGGGAAAATATGACCGTATATTAGCTTCAGTTATAGGGGTAGCACACAGGAGAAAGTATTCTTGATCATTATTAAGGATTTTCAATAAATGTGCTGTGGAAGTCTTGAGAAGTGGAAACAAAAGTGCAAAAGACAGCTAACTATTCTGGCAGACTTTGCATACAAAGTTTGCTGTTGGAACTTTTGCAGATTCTTGGCGCGTGTTACATAATTCCCAACTTCTTCACTTGCTGATTCATGAAGATTATGTGGAGATATTTATTGAGTACATTTATAGCCAACAGTATGACTAACAGTTGTTGAGATTTCACAAATGTGCTCAGGAAAAATAAATTTGGGGAGTCCCCTAAGAGCATTCACTGCCTTCTGACTGTGCACCTTTTTTTTTGAGTATTTTCAGTAATTGTCAATAGCTTTCATGAGAAATGTGTTGCAATTGTGATGTGAGTCTTCACTGTTAACACTAAAACTGCCAGCAGTCATTTTTTTTAGCATTGACTGAATAAGTTAAATTTATATTTATGCTGATCGTTGTAGTCCCTGCAATTTTGGACACAGCATTACTGAGTCATGGGCATATGCTTATAACCAACTGAAATTTTCTCATGGTTTCACAAGGTGTGTTACAATGAGTAGCTGCTCTATGTAAATGTATATCCCTAGCATCAACAGATGTTTAACATTATGGATAAGATAGTGGATCGGGTTGGGAGGGTGGCCTAATGGTTAAGGTGTTTGCCTTACAAACACAAGGTACAGGGTTTGAGTCTCACAAGGGATAATTGACTAGGCTTAAAATGGCTCGCAAGGGCAGTTAGCCTAGTACTAATCTATGAACCTATGAACCTATAAGTGACAGCTGTCAGGCTATAGTTCTTGTGGTGTGATAATATGCACCAACATCACTTGCTGTTTTTTCTTTGTATTCATATTCTGACTGACCCTTGACCTTCAGACCTGTTACAGCGACCAGCTGTACTCACTATACTCCAGGTATTTTGACATATGGTTTTCTATGTGCTGTGCTGTGCATCTGCTGCATTGCTGGTGATTCTGGATATTCATTTCCATGAGCAAAAAGCGGCACTCCTCCATATCTAACAAGCTTATAAACAGCAGATGATGGCAGTAGGCAAGAATTGTGTACTATGAAGAGTAACTTATTTGTAGATCACAAATTGCCATCTTGTTGGTTATGCTTGGTGTAAATGTTCCTTTGCCAGTTTACACCATCTTGTGTTCAGTCCAACATACTGTATGTACTTTTTTACATTAACCTTCTGGGACTTAAATAATGGGAGATTTCTGTTGAATGAATTAATGAGTTCTAGAACAGAGTATTACTTTACACATTATATTTCAGTAATCCAGAGTTTTTAAAGTCATCACTTTTTATGATGCCACACTGGTGGATTGTTTTTAATTAAATCATGATGTTTAAACAGTGCAAATGAATTATTTTCACTTTATTATTTCTATATAGAATTGCTGTAATACAATTTTAATTAGAAATAAGCAAAGGTACTAACAGAAGTATTCTAGTGACATTTTATGGTACTTATGTATTATCGCAACCAGATTTTCAACCAGATTTTCGTGGTTGTGACTTTTGCTTATTTCAGTACAAACGAGGCCATGAAACAGTGTAAAGTGGCATTCAGAGTGTGTATTGCTGGAGAATAATTTGGGATTACCTTTGGGAACAAAAACAGTGGAGAAAGCCCTCTTCCTGTTTTTTGCATGCTTGCATTGTCATGCTTGCTGTCGGTGTGATGGACGGATTGCATTCACTGTGTGGAAGGAATCCTTCAGAGAAGGCAAACACAGACATAGTAGTGATGGTTTTAGTGACATTTATTTTTTTAACAATTTTAAATACAATAATGGTTAAAAGTAAGCAAGTGTGGGTTAAACAATTTCTCAGTGTCTTTGTTTTACTTCTCTGAAGAATTTCTTCTGCAGGTTCAAATTGAGACAAACGATAGTATGATAGCTGCCATGAAAAGTGTAGCGTGCCTGTGTAATGCACGCAAAAAAAACAGGAAGATGGTTTTCTCCACTGTCTCTGTTCCCGAAGGTAATCTGAAGTTGTTCCCCAGCAAAACACACTCTGAACACCACTTTACAGTAAATGTAAAGTTTTGGGGCACTACTACACATTTACAAAGACGGTTTAAATTGCTTCATGTACTCCTATCTGTGGTGGTATGCGCATTTCGCAACCTTTAAAATCTGGTTGCGATAATACGTAAGTACCCATTTTACAAGAGCAAAGCAGGCATTCATAACTGTGGGCAATATAAAAGTGCCTGCATAGATAAGAAACTGTAGTTAGATTTTAATGTCAGAGATCGTGGTGATTTCTTACAAAAATGAAATAATTTGGAAAGAGGACATGTTTTGTCTGCTAGTGGATATACAAAGTATTTATACTACATTAAATACTGTTATGGTGTAGAAGTACAACATTTCTTGTGGGTGACTGTTCCGGTATTACTTTCTAAATAGATGTGGCTTGTGTCTCTTAAAATAACATTTTTTTTTTTGTTAAAGAATGCAGTGTTTTGTCTGATTTGCTAATGAATTATTTGAAAAGGAATTGGCAGTTTATTTTTTTTCTGCTGATGGTTTATCACTGGGTTATACAAGTTTCCTGCTATTTCTTATAAAAGAGGCAAAAAAAGATCACAGATTACATTGCACATAGTCATTTTGTTAGCTCTAATGCTGTTTCAGTGGCCTTATAGTTAACAACTTTGAGCAGCTACAGAGGAAAGTGCAAGATATGTGTAGTTATAAAAGGAGATCTTATTACTTTATAAATGGTGCTAAATTTGATGGAAAGGAATTTAACGCCCACCTTTCTAAATTAGTTGTAGATGCCCTGACTTGTTCCAGCAGCCTGTTTTATATAAGGGAGACTTAGCAGAGTTTAAGGTAAGGCTGTAGGAACATATAAGGGATATGAGAAACAATAGATTTGAGAGCCCAGCTGCATTCTAGTTTTAATTACTGCTGCAGTGGCAATATCAGTAGCCTCAGAACTACTGTTATTAATAAAGTTACAAAATCTATCAGAGGAGAAAGTCTTTGAAAGATTTTAGAAAAATGTTGTACACTGAAGTTTAACACTTTAAATCCAAAAGGCATGAATACAGAGTTAAGTTGGAAGCAGTCACTTTAATTAAGTTTAACTGGCTATAATTTCTTTCTTATCCCTAGTGACTGTTTTAATTTCTGTTTCTAATTAAGTTATGTAGCCCCTTGTATTTAGATTTTTCTATGAAGACTGGCAAAGCTGAGGCACTATAGACTGTGATTCATTTGATAGTTTTTTTGTTTGTTTTGTTTTTCTTTTCAGAAACTTGTTGTCATGTAATTGTTGTTTCCTAAATGGATACTGACTCTTAATTTCCCCCTGTACTTACAAACTTCTCAGTCCCTTCACTGTTTGGATAACTGCCTATTGCATTCTCTCTACCATACTAGTAGAACTGGGTGGAATATTCTAGTTCCTGACATACCAGTAGCCTCAGCTTTTCTCAGGTCCACTACCCTAGTTACTGCATGCTTTCTTCCTGTTGAGTTTCAGAAATACTTTTTAACACTACGCATACTTCATAAATACAGCCTACATATGGTTATAACCCCTGCATCTTTCTTTGTCCGTCCTTAAACCATCCCGCATAACTTGCATGTTCTGCCCAGATCCTCACTGCCCCCCTCCCCACCCCACTGGAGTGCTCTCCAGCTTTTTGGTATTAAAACCAAGTTCTCACCTATCTGCTCACCTTAAGCATCCTATTGGTCCTGATGACATGTAAGTAGTGCTGCTTGAGGTTGGATGCTCGCCTGAGAAGCTGTGTTTCAAGTACAAGTAAAAACCTAAGTGTTACACCTCTAAATAAAAGTATTAAAAGTAGTTCATTCAGTGAAGCTTTTAGTGAAGAGAAGCATAAAGGTGGCATGAATGATTAACCAGGGAGGATATGGCCAGTGAAGTAGAAGAAAAATATTTTGAGGGGTAAAGAATTTGAGAGACTGAGTTGCACTACCATGATATTCAACATTCATCGTTAAGAGAAACTAAAATAATGTTGAGATGAAGTAAAAGTGATGTGAACAGTAGTCTGGAGGAAGTACAAGTTGATCTGTAGAATTTGATGGGAATGTTTGACGTTTTTATCAAAAGACTTTTAGTTGCTACAATCAAGGATGCTGCATTCCTCTAAGATCAGTAGGCGGTGATGGAGCCAACTAGGCACAAATAGCAGACATAAAGGAAAATGCAGCAAAGACAGTTAAGAGGCTAGATCACATTAAGATACATCTCAATGGAGTGGAGGATACCTGAGTCATAGTATGAAGCTGTTCATTTACTATCCAGTCTGTGTGCCCTTGATCTGCTATGTCCATAAATTTTGAGTAGTGATTCAGTGATTGAGATCATGAAAACAGTTTGCCTCTGTCTCCAGTCTTTAAGCTGCTGGGGACCTAAGTATCCATTATCCTCTGATTTCAGCATTTTTGAAATAGAGGACCTAAAATATTAGTTTGTGGAGGCTCCCAAGTTGTAAGGCTGTCTGGAAAGAAGGGGGAAAGGAAAGTGGGTAGGAGTCCATACTGTAAAATACTCAAACATCACCGGCTGTGATGAGTGTATTTGTATACTTGTGCAATGTTTATCATTGGAGTCATGACTGCAGCATAATTCCTTGCTCATGAGAAAAGTGCTAAAGCAGTAACTGCCCTCATGAGGAAGAAGAGGAAGTCAGCCCTGCAAAACAGTGATGGCATAACCTGCTCTTCATCTTGACTGAAAGGCCAGCATGGAGTCCTTGGAAAAGGTGTGCGTTTTTGTCTTTGTTACTGTCTCACAGATACTCTGAACTAATACAGTCCTAAAAAGACTTCTTTGGTTGAGTTGGCTCAGTAAAATAGGCTCTGATCAACCCCTCTAGGTGTTTTCCATTGAATTCTTAACAGTAATGATGCAGTTGCTTAGCTATTTGGATAGTGTCTGCTTAGTGGCAAGACTGCCATGACTGTCTTGACAAGTAATATCTGGACTGTTTGTGAACCTTCATTAGATACACACTCACAGTCTTTTCCCATTTGTTTTAAGGGTTAGAGTAAAAGACTGACTTGTGAATATAGAACAGTTGTCAAGGGAATTCACTGCAAACAACAACAGAATAGTATTTTAAAAACATACAGAAGAACATCCATTCATTCTACTGTTTGAATTACATGCTTTAATCTTCTGCTTTAAGCACAATGTCAGAAACAAGATACATTACATAATGAGGTCAGCAGAGAAAAGAGGTAAGGTTATATTGACTGTAGTGCTGTAGAACATTTCCAGTTACTGCCCTAGTTATATCGATTGTAGTGCTGTAGAACAGTTCCAGCTACTGCCCTAGTTATATCGATTGTAGTGCTGTAGAACAGTTCCAGCTACTGCCCTAGTTATATCGATTGTAGTGCTGTAGAACATTTCCAGTTACTGCCCTAGTTATATCAATTGTAGTGCTGTAGAACAGTTCCAGCTACTGCCCTAGTTATATCGATTGTAGTGCTGTAGAACAGTTCCAGCTACTGCCCTAGTTATATTGATTGTAGTGCTGTAGAACAGTTCCAGCTACTGCCCTAGTTATATCGATTGTAGTGCTTTAGAAAGTTCCAGCTACTGCCCTAGTTATATCGATTGTAGTGCTGTAGAACAGTTTCTCTTAATTTCATTACTATATTGATTTTGGTACTGTGGAGCTTTTACTACTGTTACCCTTTTTATATTGATAGTATCACTGCAGGGCTTACTGCTGTTGCCCTAAATGTATTGATTGCAAAACTGCGTGCTTTTTTTTCCAATTAACAGGGCATATTTCTGTTTTATGGCAGATGATACAATATACTACCTGCGGGGCCACCTTCTGAAGTCCTACTGTTTTTGCTGTTTAGGCTTCATCCTGATGTTTTTTGAGTTTGACGTAGACATTATGTCTTGAGGTGGCATGGAGTGTGTACTAGTGCTGGGCTGATATGGGGAGGTTCTCACTGTAAGAATCTGCTGACTGCAAGGGTGACCAAGCACCATCTTAGATGAAGTGTCACACTTGGTTTTCCAACTTGCTTTGTCTACCTCTGACTTGGTGGTGGTGGAACCTGTCTCACAGTCAGACCACTACCTTGTTTGGAGTGAAATTTATCCTAACTTTGTTGCAGCCCTCTTATCTAGAACTAGTAAAATATAGAAGTTTGCATGCTGAATCTAGAGGTCAGTTTGCTTCTGCCTTTCGGCATTTCCTCTCAATGATTGATGCAGGTGGTCCACATAAGTTGATTACAGCTTGTAACACAATGTTCCTTTTTTGGATTTGCGTGCTTCTTCCCATGTATACTCTGTTTACCTTAAACTGTGTGCATCGTGGTCCAGCACAGCAGTCTGTATTTTTAGGAGACTGGGTGGAGGCTCAAGCATAAATGAAAATGCATTAGCTACTTTGATTCAAGTGTAGACCTGATGAACATAATGCTGTTTGTCAAGCAAAGGTTTCTATTAAAAAGGCAGCCTTCCTGTCTAAAGAGATCTCTGCTTCATCAAACTGGCGAGCTATGCTCTTTTGGGTGGTTGACAGGCTAAGTAGTCTGGCCACTCTTTCTACCTATAGAGCACTTTCTTTAGAAGACTGTGGACTAGCAATTTGGTTCATTGCAACTAAACTGGCATAATGCAGGGCAGCTCCACCTTTCATGATAAGCTGATGGGTGTTTCCAGTGCTCACATCAATTCTGTGACTTAGAGATGGTATGAGTTCCAGTTTACTGAGTACACTGAACTGGTCTCCATGACTTCAAGCATGCAATCTGTTATAGGTAGCCTTGAACCATACCCAACATGATTGACAGTTGCTTGTCTAAATGTGCTTTGTTCAGTGACTTATGAAGTTCTTTAAGTACTGGGGTATTTCCATCTGCTCTGAACTCTGACTTTGGTTACCACTAGACTTGAAAAACATAGCTTAGGCCCCCAATGATTTCTATAATTACTTCACCATCTCTAGCCTTTAAAGTTAATAAGAGGGTTAACAATTAACATTTTGATTTCATTGATAAAGAGTATCAGTTTCATTATCCTTTGTAATCTAGTTTCTGCACAAGACGCAGCACTGAATTATGCCAACTTGACTTTTGTATGCTCTCCTAGTGCAATAGAATAGCAGAACTGTTTTCTTATGGTGCCCCTTAATCTCTCCACAGCATTTTATGTGGTTGATCATTAGAACCTTCTGAACTGTTTGCAAACTTACTGTCAAGTCGTGGGTACTGTCCCAAAATGTTTGCCTAATGCCTGTCAGAATGTACTCCTTGTGGATGAATTCTTCATATCAGAAAGTCTACAGGGTTCAGTCTTTCGTCCTTTGTTATTTTCCATGTATATGCTTCCATTAAGTGACTTTAGTAGGAGGAGAGAGGTCTTTAGTATGATTGCTTTATTGACAATACACGACTTTACCTCTCATTCCTTCATAACAAATTGCTTATCGTAGATTTCATAAATGAGGATCTGGTATTCATCCAGAATTGGCCCACAAGGACAACTAGCCTAGTACCTGTCTACTATCCTATGACATGGATGGAAAGATTTTTGCCTACTTGCAAAAAAAAAAACACTTTTTTTATGTTTTTTCACCATTCATTTGTTGGCGAACTCCTCACATACAATTGAATGCATCAAATGTTTGAATCCTTGTTCTGTACTTTTTGTCAGGGAATTGTGCTATAAAGTATTTAGTCTTGAGTGATCATAGTGGATCCGTTGTAAAGCTGTTCACAAATCCATGCCAATAGTTTATTTGTGTTAGGGTTATTGGCCTACTGTATAGGTATTACTGCCCTATGTAGTGAAACTCAAAATCAGTAGTACAAGTGGGGAACCAGGTGTAATTCTTTGTACTCATTTACAGATGATCAGTTAAGATTCAGCAGGAAAGAAATCTTATTTAATAATTGCTTTCTAGAAAAGTATCATATAGTATTGGAATTTCCATTTTCTTACCATTTGTGGTCCTGTACAAGACACTTGTCAGAGAGAGAGAGAGAGACAGAGAAAAAGAGTATCTCCGATCAGACTTTTGACTTTGTAGCGATCAAGTGAGAGTTCATGATGGGAGCATTAACTAGCACCTTGGCCATTTCCCTGAAAATGAACACTAATCACATAAAAAATGAACAGGATCCATGGTCCATTGTTACACAATACATGGACCGATAAATCCAATAAATGCAAAATCCGGTCCAATGCAGTGCGAACTTGCCAGAAATGTATTTTGCACATTAAAACCAGAGCAGCTTCAGACTGGTTATCACCACAAGGCTTCCATATTGTAAGTAGAACAAAGTAAAGGCATGTTTTTAAAGATCCCCTGTAGAAAACACAAGGTTAATTCACCACAAAAAGACATTCAGTAGCAGTAAATTATCCTTTACAGTACAACATTCTGAATTCATAAACCAATTTGCACTCGCATCTTTTAAATTGCAAAATACCTGTAAAAATTCTAAAAGAGCCTTTATGAAAATATCTCATTCATTCAGGCTGTTCCATTTAAGCTGTTTATATGACCGCATAGCACTGACACCTACTGGGCATATGTAGTAAATGCAGATAACCAAGGAATAACCATATCATAATTTTCTTTCTTCCCAGGAAGGAAACATAATCCCAGTGTTAGTGATGCACACTTTCTTTAAAATCAAGATCAACTCATCTTATTGGGTTCCAATTGAGCTATCCTGTCTAGAAATGGAAAAAATATAAAACAGCTGTGGAATCTGATATTTATCAAGTCCATTCCTTATTATGATTAATTTTTGTATCTTATGTCTCTAAGATGCTTATTTATTGTAAATTTTAATAAGCTTGACGTTTTGCCACCATAAAATGATCCACATGTTCAGAGGGCTATATCTATCACCCAATCACTCGTGTATGTAATAAAATGTTAATAATGCTGTTCATAGGTTCATAGATTCATAGGTTGGTACTAGGCTTTCGGCCCTAGGGCCTATACAAGCCTAGCCATAAGAATTCCCTGGATAGTTCTTACCACAATATTTACTTCCCCGGACCCTTGTCTAGCAGGGCAACTGACGTAATCCCCGGGAAGAATTTCCTATCTCCCATCAAATCGTCAAGGGTCCTTTTGAAGAGGGCCAAGGAGGTGCTCTGCTTGACATGTATGGGCAGTCTATTTCAGAGTATGGGGAGACTCTGGGTCAGGAACCTATCCCTCCAGCATGTTTTGTTCATTGTAGTGACAAGGTTTAGATCCCTGGAGCATGTGGCTCTGAGGGATTGGGATTTCTTTAAGTGGAGCATGTCCAAAAGCTCAGGGTTTGACATGGCCTTGTATGTTAAGCAGAGATTGCTTCTGAGTAGACGATATGCCACAGAGTATAGCTGGAGTTTTTTTAGACGGTCAGCATAGGGCATCTGCTTTAGGCCTGTGATTCTTTTAATGAAGTACTTCTGCGGCCTTTCCAGCTGTTGCAGATGTCTTGTGAGGTACATCCCAAACAGGGCGTTGTATTCTGTAATGGGTCTAATGAGGGATGAGTACAGTGGGACAGTGACCTCCTTTTTTCTGGATGAAAAGCCCTTAGTGATGAGGTGTGCCACATTGAAGGATTTCCTGACTGTTGTGGCAATTTGGTTATCGAAGATGAGACCACTGTCCACCTGTGTCCCTAAGTCTCTCATCACACTTTCGGTGTTTAGTGTACTGCCACCTATGTGGTAATTCATGGGTACATGTTTTTTCCCAAAGGGAATAACTATACATTTCTTGGCATTAAGCTTGAGCCCATGGCTCTGGCACCAAGCATCTGTTTCTGTAAGGCCCTTTTGTAGAATATCCACATCATTTGGGGATTCAATAATGGCTCCCAGTTTGCAGTCATCTGCGGACTATGTTAGCCAGAGTCCCTTAGTGTTGGCCTGTACTTCAGAGAAGTAGATGCCAAATAAGAACAGTCCCAGAACTAAACCCTGAGGTACTCCACTTGTCACATGTCTGGAGCTGGATTTGGAGTTGGCTACTTTTACAGTCTGGGTTCTGTCAGTAAGCCAGTTGGCAACCCATCGAGTGACATAGGGATTTATGCCCAGCTTAGTAAGTTTATCTATGATTCCAGAGTGGGGGATGGTGTTGAAGGCCTTGGCGAGGTCCAGATAGGCTGTGTGGACTGCCTTACCCTCATCCACAGCTCTGGAGACTGATTTGAAGAAGTCAGTCAGGTTCAGGAGACAAGATCGACCCTTCACGAAATCAAACTGGGTGGGGTCCAGTGTTTGAAGGTTGCCAATGTCTTTGTTTATAAGTTCCATGATAATACGTTCCATGCCCTTGGAGATTGGGCTCATCAGACTGATGGGACAGTACTGCTTGTCAGTCAAATTTTAACTGATTGCTGGGGAATCAGCCAAGGATTTTTGTGGCTCTGATGTCCTCTGTAGGTGATTGGTATAAAGAGGTGATATTAAGACAGTTACTGTGAGAGATGCCCACAGATGTATGGAGATTGTGTCATCTTTACACTCCTGCTTAGTTATTACTAGTATTTATTTTGTTTTTACTTCCATGGAGGTACAATCCCATAGCCTTTCGCTAGAAGTGTAGCATATAGTTGCTAGACTGTATGTTGTCATGATTGTGAGGATAATGGCCGAGTCATTGCTACACTAGAGTAATTTTGCATTTTCACATTAAGTATAGCTTACAAAGATGCATCTATCCTTGGAGCCAAGTCTCCCATTTCTTCCACGGTTCCTAAACTGAAAGTTAAACACAGATGTCTCAGACTGCACCTGGAGTGCCTGTTTTCAAAAGATTCATTTGCAGGGTTCTTGGTCTCCATTCAAGAAGAAGAAGCAAGCAAATATAAAAGAGATGTTAGTTATCCATATGGCCCTAAAATCCTCCCAGACAGGTCTTCTGCTCGGGACTCTGCTGACAGCGACAGACTGTATTAGAGTGATGTCAGCATGTGACAATTTGTCATTTTGCTGTTTACCTCAGCATTCATGGTGTAATTCAAAACAAATGTAGCGAAATGAAACAAAAGCATTTGAGCATGGTGGACTTGCATGACTTGATAAAACTCTGAGGAATGTTATCCTACAAAAACTAAATCTGGGGGGAAATGAGGGTGTACATTCCCTTCCAGTAGGGGGGGATGCTGCATTACCTTTAGAAATCTGCAGGATGGAAGTGAATACCTGCTTCTTACACAGCTTGGAAGCTAACCCCTAATTTAATAAACCTAAATTATTTGGAAGGCAGAAACCAGCACAGAGGGTTAGCAAGGAAGACAAGTAATTTCTGTGAGAATGCTGGAGGAGAGAATGTTCTTCTGTCTTCTCTGTTTACAAGCTCTTTAAGGAATAGTGTATATACTCTAAATCACATCTTTTAAGACCATGAAGGATAGATTCCTCTTTTCTAACTGTGATAACCCTTACATATTCTGTTTCATTCTAAAAGATTTCAAGATAAAAAAGAAACATTTTGTTCACACTGTGATGCCCATCCACTGGCCCAGTAATCAAGGAGCCTCAATCCTCACCACTAGCACCAGTGAGGGACTTGGGAGGATGACAAGTACACACACACAGTAAAGTACAATTTCCCTTAAGAGCACACAGAGATCACAGTCAGTCTGGGGCTGGTTTCTCCCTCTCTCTCCAGATCCCCAATAAGACTCCCCACTGGCACAGCTATAGGGTTAAGATCACAGCTGAGTGGTCAAGCCAAAACCTCCAGCACCCTCTCTGTCCAACCAGTGCTTTGTGTCCCTGCCAAAGTAGCTGACACACACACACACTTTGAGGTTTGATTTATATACAAATACACAGACACTCTTGGGGAAGGCTGGCACAGGTTCACTAGCTATGCCCCCTTCTGCCAAGACTAAAAGGTAGTTATCACTGCCACCAACCAGGTCTTATCAGCTACTATAAGGCCCTTCCCAAAGGGTGACCAATTCTACTGTGCAATGTTACTATTATCCAAATGGTAAGTGTGTCCAAGACTTGAATGCTGTTTAGGAGTGGCCTGTTCAGTGTTACCAAATACATATGCAAGTGCTCTAAGAACTTAACTATTTCTAACAAACCAGCCATGATTAAAAGGTTTAGATATATTTAATAATAATTAATAATAGAACAAGACAATACTCAATAACTCAATACAGTGACAACAGAGTTCAGAATCACGGGAAATATTTTAAAACAACATTGCAGGACAGTCTCACATAAATATAGACAACATCTAGACTAATCTTACTAAGTTCCTACCTATCTCTAAGAGGGATACTATGATCTAAGTCTTACTTACACAGCAAGGCAAATACAGATGAGAAGTGCTGAAGATGGATGTGTTCAGATCCAAGACAACATACAAAGTGCATAGCTCTCTGAGATAGTTCTTAAATTAATAATACATATTAATGCTGGGTTAGCTATATGACATCACTATTTGACACCTGCCTCTAGTTCCCAGGCTAAACAGATACCAACAGAATTTAACATGTCCCTATGAAAAATACTTATGTCTTAGAAGCTGACACTTGACTCTTAGAAGCTTGCCTGAAACTGGAAGACGTAAAACAATTAACACTTTTATTACATTTTAAACCTAGAAATTATTTCTGTCTTAAGACAATAGAAAGAAACTCCTAGCACTAGACATCCTGTCTCTTAGCTGAGCTATACTAACTTTATAACACATCGTAAAACTCTTTACTTATTTTCTTAGAGTTTGCAAGTTAACTCAGTATATTCCAGCCTTTACCATCAGCATATACATTTGCATAGGCATGTAGTTTATATACATTTCTGCTCTTTTCCAGCAGGGTGCACTGTGGTTACATTCTTGAAGCTCAGTGTAGAACGTATAGTTTTCTTACATTTGTAAGACAAGCATACAAATCATATTACTATTCACAAATGACATAGAATTATTTACAAAATTCTAGCTGGCTGGGCTAGCAGCGTTCACGCATACTACTGGTTTTTGGTACTCTGGAGGTACTGGTCTCCATATTTACCTAGCATTCATTCTTTCATAAGTCCTAGACATAGACAGAATTCTCAGATCAGTTACTGAAACATGCCTTAGTCTACAAATCCACTGTTTCAGCTAACGTGACTGTTGTCCAACATATAGCACTGTGATTGCTATTTGAATTCTTCTCAGCACCTTGTTAGGTACCGTTAATGCTCATTAGATACCAGTGCTTTATTCGTCAATTAAGCAAAAGTGTTTAAGTTGTTGAACCACTGAATCCTGTTAAACGTACTCCAGAATATGGAACTAGCAGAAGGCTTCCATTAAAGTTTAGAAACAAACCTGAATGCGAAGGCTTCAAGGTGAAGATAACAAACTGTTGCATCTTCCTTAGCATTGTAACATCGATGGTCCCTCACAGGTGGATACTGGCCCAATGCCATTTCTTTTGTTTGATAAGTTAACTCACTTGGAGCTTTCCTAGAAGCATTGCCTGCTGTGCATGGATAACCAGGTAACCTTAACCTTCTGTTCTTGTTCTCTTTCTCTGGAAGCTAAATAGACTCCTCCATAAAAATGGGTAAAATGTGTAAGTGGTTTTAAATGGTCGTTCTTTTCTAAAGTGGCAATGTTTTTCATTTTGTTTTGAATATTGTGGAGTGGGAAAATGAACTTCATTCTGCAAAGGTAACTGCAGGTAGCTGATTGTATTAATAAAAGTAATCTGAGAGGCTTTGTTCCTATGTAAACACTGCTGTGGAATTCCACTGTATGGTGTCCACATTCACTCAAAGACAGAATTCAATAAAATGGTCAGTCACTCTGTCAGTAGGAAATCGTTTTAAATATATTACCTCATGGGGAATGTTAACTGTCATTTAAAACATCTATTAGACTCAGAAGCTCTACTCTGTATATGAGTCACAGGAGAACACAGTGCATTTAAATTCTATTCAGAAGATAGTCTGTTCATTTAAATTCCATTATATTTGAAAAATATCATTCAAAGAATAGTCCTTATTAAGTTTTGGGATTTAGACAAAAGTGAGACAGAAAAAAAAGTGTTTGAATGTGCAAGTCTCTGTGTGTGTGTGTGTGTGTGTGTGTGTGTGTGTGTGTGTGTGTGTGTGTGTGTGTGTGTGTGTGTGTGTGTGTGCGTGTGCGCGCATGTGTGTGTGTGTATTTTTTATCTATCTATATATATATGGTGCTGTACCAGATGGCTGCATCCAGGTTTCCCAGTGAACATGCCCCCAAACTCCTGTAACATTGCTTGTATTTCTCGAACCTGGTGTAGAAGAGAGAGTGTGTTGTAATTTTAAGAAGCATTTCCAAGTGTAGGCATGTGCCTATAAATAGTGAGCACGTGCAAGCAGCAGTGCCATTTTGAGAGAATAGCCAGACTGTTAACACATATGAGTGTAGTAGTCAGTCTGTTTATAAGTTTATTTAAGTTACTAAGCCTCAATCCAGATGTGTTTGTGTCTAATAAAGCTGCTTTAACCGAACCCACAACAGTTCATCTGTTTTATCCTGACAGGACGAGTAGCATGGTGTCAGAACCGGGATTGAAAGTGCAACTTCTTCAAGCCATGAGATGCAGAGTTGACGGTGAAGGTATATTGAGCAGGCTGGGTGATACAGTGCTCAAACAATTAAAAAGGGACACAAATTAACTTAAGGTAACCAAAACTTGCACAAATAATTTATTTTGCAAAGAAAA